>NC_091252.1:77507045-77810075 GCF_042477335.2 Ovis canadensis
TTTACTAGCATGTGACATGAGTGCAACTGTGCGGTAGTTTGAGCATTCTTTGGCATTGCCTTTCTTTGGGATTGGAATGAAAACTGACCTTTTCCAGTCCTGTGGCCACTGCTGAGTTTTCCAAACTTGCTGGCATATTGAGTGCAGCACTTTCACAGCATCAATTTCAGGATTTGAAATAGCTCAACTGGTATTCCATCACCTCCACTAGCTTTGTTTGTAGTGATGCTTTCTAAGGCCCACTTGACGTCACTTTCCAAGATGTCTGGCTCTAGATTAGTGATCACATCATCATGATTATCTGGGTCGTGAAGATCTGTTTTGTACAGTTCTTCTGTGTATTCTTGCCACCTCTTCTTAGTATCTTCTGCTTCTGTTAGGTCCAGACCATTTCTGTCCTTTATCGAGCCCATCTTTGCATGAAATGTTCCCTTGGTATCTCTCATTTTCTTAAAGAGATCTCTAGTGTTTCCCATTCTGTTGTTTTCTTCTATTTCTTTGCGTTAATCACTGAAGAAGGCTTTCTTATCTCTTCTCGCTATTCTTTGGAACTCTGCATTCAGATGCTTATATCTTTCCTTTTCTACTTTGCTTTTCACCTCTCTTCTTTTCACAGCTATTTGCAAGGCCTCCCCAGACAGCCATTTTGCTTTTTTGCATTTCTTTTCCATGGGGATGGTCTTGATCCCTGTCTCCTATACAGTGTCACGAACCTCATTCCATAGTTCATCAGGCACTCTGTCTATCAGATCTAGGCCCTTAAATCTATTTCTCACTTCCACTGTATAATCATAAGGGATTTGATTTAGGTCATACCTGAATGGTCTAGCAATTTTCCCTGCTTTCTTCAATTTAAATCTGAATTTGGTAATAAGGAGTTCATGATCTGAGCCACAGTCAGCTCCTGGTCTCGTTTTTGTTGACTGTATAGAGCTTCTCCATCTTTGGCTGTAAAGAATATAATCAATCTGATTTTGGTGTTGACCATCTGGTGATGTCCATGTGTAGAGTCTTCTCTTGTGTTGTTGGAAGAGGGTGTTTGCTATGACCAGTGCATTTTCTTGGCAAAACTCTATTAGTCTTGGCCCTGCTTCATTCCGCATTCCAAGGCCAAGTTTGCCTGTTACTCCAGGTGTTTCTTGATTTCCTACTTTTGCATTCCAGTTCCCTATAATGAAAAGGACATCTTTTTTGGGTGTTAGTTCTAAAAGGTCTTGTAGGTCTTAATAAAACCGTTAAACTTCAGTTTCTTCAGCATTACTGGTTGGGGAATAGACTTGGATAACTGTGATATTGAATGATTTGCCTTGGAGACTAACAGAGATTATTCTGTCATTTTTGAGATTGCATCCAAGTACTGCATTTTGGACTCTTTTGTTGACCATGATGGCTACTCCATTTCTTCTGAGGGATTCCTGCCCGCAGTAGTAGATATAATGGTCATCTGAGTGAAATTCACCCATTCCAGTCCATTTTAGTTCACTGATTCCTAGAATGTCGACGTTCATCCTTGCCATCTCTTGTTTGACCACTTCCAATTTGCCTTGATTCATGGACCTGACATTCCAGGTTCCTATGCAATACTGCTCTTTACAGCATCGGATCTTGCTTCTATCACCAGTCACACCCGCAACTGGGTATTGTTGTTGCTTTGGCTCCATCCCTTCATTCTTTCTGGAGTTATTTCTCCACTGATCTCCAGTAGCATATTGGGCACCTAAAGACCTGGGGAGTTCCTCTTTTGGTATCCTATCATTTTGCCTTTTCATACTGTTCATGGGGTTCTCAAGGCAAGAATACTGAAGTGGCTTGCCATTTCCTTCTCCAGTGGACCACATTCTGTCAGACCTCTCTGCCATGACCCGTCTTGGGTGGCCCCGCAGGCATGGCTTGATTTCATCGAGTTAGACAAAGCTGTGGTCCTAGTGCGATTAGATTGACTAGTTTTCTGTGAGAATGGTTTCAGTGTGTCTGCCCTCTGATGCCCTCTTGCAACACCTACCATCTTACTTGGGTTTCTCTTACCTTGAGCATGGGGTATCTCTTCACAGCTGCTCCAGCAAAACACAGCCGCTGCTCCTTACCTTGGATGAGGGGTATCTCCTTACTGCCGCCGTTCCTGACCTTCAATGTGGGATAGCTCCTCTAGGCCCTCCTGTGCCTGGACAGCCATGACTCATCGGGTTGCTCCTCCCAGCCACCAGCCCTGGCCTTGGGCATGGGTGGCTCCTCAGGGTCACCGCCCCTGGCCTCGGGCACAAGGTGGCTTCTCGGAGTGTCTCCTCCCAGCCGCCACTGACCTCGGACGCGGGGTAGCTCCTCTCGACCTTTCCAAACCCTCCCTCTCTCCTAAATAGTGGCTGTCCTGAGGGTTGCAAGAGGGCATCAGAAGGCAGATACACTGAAAAAATACTCACAGAAAACTACTCAGTCTAATCATACTAGGACCACAGCCTTGTCTAATTCAATGAAACCAAGCCATGCCTGCAGGGCCACCCAAGACGGGTCATGGTGGAGAGGTCTGACAGAATGTGGTCCACTGGAGACGCGGGGTATCTCCTCCCTGCTGCCACTGACCTCGGACTCGGGGTAGCTCCTCTCGGCCGCTGCCCCTGACCTCGGACGCAGGGTGGCTCCTCCCGGCCGTTCCTGCACTGTCGCAGCCTGGCACTCTGGGCTGCTGTCCCTGACTTCAGACGTGGGGTAGCTCTCGGCCATGCTTAGTGCGCCGGCCTGCCAGTGCCGCCTGCGCTTAGTATAAGTCAGCATAAATAGTCTGTATGAGACAAGACCAATGCCTAAGTAATGTGATTTCAAAGTATGTCCCCTAAAGTCTGTGCTGTGTGGCTGCAGAACTGTGGTATGGAATAACCAATACCCTTTTGGCTTTTTCTGAACAGTTTCTATGAGTACAACCTAAGATCATATGAACATTATTGGCAACACGATTACCCTGTTAACACAAAAGTTTGTTCTTGCAAATAGAACATATAATAAATCAAACATTCTTAAATATTTTTCTTTCCCACATACCATAAGTTATATTTTTCTGAATTTGCATAATTTTAAGTTCTCACAGGGTTTCCATTTGTCTCTTTTTTACACTTCATTTTAATAGATCTCAGACATCATTCCAGACTGTCCTAAAAAATTATCTGTAAATAAATGCATTGATATCTTTCCTGGGAAAACTTTAAAATAAAATTTATTAATAAGTAAAATTGCAGAATGTGAGATAGTTTGTAAAAAGCTAAGTTACATCATCTAAATAGGTATTACAAAAGATGATTACATTATAATTAATGATATCAAAAGGAAAGAATTATCAACTCAATGAGGCTCTTTTTAATCAAACAGTTACATGTATATCTTCTGGTCACATATTAAATGGCAATGGAAAGACTACATTCCAGAGGATAAATACTCAAGAAAAGGGCCGCAGGTTGTATATGGGCTTGTATCTGTGGATTCTAAATGGGAAATAAGTGATGACAGGGAAATGATAATATTTTTAAAGCCAAAAATGGTAAAAGGTCTTTCTATGCTGCTGTCTATGGGGATGCGCAGAGTCGGACAGGACTGAAGCGGCAGCAGCATGCCATTTGCTCATGATGATATTAAATACAGGCATATGCATAAAGTCATGTGCTGTTGTTGTTGTTTAGTTGCTTAGTCCTGTCTCTTTGTGACCCCATAGATGGTAGACCGCTAGGCTCCTCTGTCCATAGGATTTCCCAGGCAAGAATACTAGAGTGGGTTGCCATTTCATTCTCCAGGGGATCTTCCTGACCCAGGGATTGCACGCATGTCTTCTGCATTAGCAGGCAGATTCTTTACTGCTGAGCCACCAGGGAAGCCCAGAGCCATGTGCTGTGTAAATGTAAAAGTATTACTACATTAAGGAGTGCCCACTCTAGTGATTAAAGGGATTAAACTGAGTATGAGGTAAAGGAGCTTCCATAATATTAGCTCTATTATTTGAATGAGTCTACTTTTCACAGAAAATAAATCATCTCTTCCCATGTGAAACTACATAATTGTCAAGAATAGTATAAATTAAACAGGGTTTTATTTTTATATTATAAAATTTACTAGTATCTTTATGCCCTGACTAGTCCACTTGTGGCTTTTTGGCCTTTGGACATCACCAATAGATAAAGGAATAAATGTAAATAAATAAATACATAATCCTAATTTTAGGTATAGCTTAAATTCTTTTGACAAATATTTATTCCTCAATATCTACAATAAGCCCACTAATCCATGTTTAAGGTACTGGGATAATTCAAACAGTAATTGGATGCTTTGTAATGAATTATTTACAACTGTCCACAAGTCAGTTACTGAATGTGTTTCTGAAACCTCTCCAACCAATTAGAGCATTCCATTGCTTCCAAAGGGCACTAAGCATGCTATTCAAAACAGAATTAAGGTATACACTGTTGCTACTGTTACTCTATAATTCAAGCAAAAAGTCTTAAAATATACTTGCCCAACCAGAAAATATGGGAAAATTATTTTTACTCTCTTCATCCAGCAATATGCAAATTCAAAAGAGAAACGTAATTATCTTTTATGTCATATTGATTGTTTTTGGTTTTCACTGACTCAAACAGGGTCGATCAATGTGGAATTTTACACTTTGCTAGAAACAGCTTCAGCAAAGCATGTTATTATTAGCTTCATTTGAAATTATAATTTCAAAGCCACACTTTGCTGGAGCAGGAAGAGAGGCCACGGGTAATAGAAACCATAAATGAAAAATAGCTTGGTCATGGATTCAGGTGCCAGCAATATATTCAGTTCATTGGATTCAGGTTGCCTGACCCAATTTTTTGTGAATAATTCTATTTCCCTCACACACTCTTTACGAAGGAACTAAGATATTACTTTTAAGGAATTTTAAATTTGGGAAATTCATTTTTTTAACACCTAATACCCAGGTCCTAGAAATATTTATCACTGTTGAAAAAAAATAGAATTTTCTGATTTGTATTCTAACAAATATTCTATGAATATATAGTAACTGTTATCCCTCATTATAATAGACAAGTCCCCTAATTTCTTTGTGTCTAGTGACCCTTGGTCAGTTGGAAATAAATGAATTTTGTCAACCTATATGACACCACTATCAAATGCTCTGAACTCAAGGACCCAGGGCATTTATCTCACACCAAAGGCTTCCCAGGTGGCACAGTGGTAAAGGATCTGCCTGCCAATGCACAATACAAGAGATAGGTTTGATCCTTGTTTGGGAAGATCCCCTAGAGTAAGAAATGGCAACCCTCTTGAGTATTCTTGTCTGGAAAATTCCATGGACAGAGGAGCCTGTGGGGATACAGTCCATGGGTTTGCAAAGAGTCAGACATAACTGGGCACACACACATGCTGTCAGTGTTCCTTCAGGTTAATTCAGGATCTGAGATTTGTAGGACAACTTCTAGAAGTTATTATTTATGAAACAGAGAAATAGGTAAGTTCTCACAATTTTGATTCTGATTTTTTTTTTTTTTGGTCCCGCAAGTACAAAATATACATCTAACATGGCTAAAGAATGTATATTTTATCTCAGTAAGGTAATAAAGGATGTTCCTCAAAGAATCTGCTTTGGATTTTTTTCCTTCCAGTGAGTATTGGAGAACTGAACACTCAACACCACATAGTTCTATTGTGAGAGAGAGAATGATTGCAATGCGCCTAGCACTAAAAGTGTGACTGTTAATAGCTTTAGTAACAGTAATGATGGTGACAGCTTTTTGTTGCTGTAATTGTGTTGTGATTGCTACATTTTTTCCAATGTATATCAAAGAAATCAGTAAGAAATTACAATTTGTTTCTATTCCCTTTATTTGTAATGGATATCTTGTTGCAGAAACCAGTATTCCAGAAACCAAGCACCACACTCAGAGAATTGGAGAACTGGGATTTATTACACCAGCGGGCCCAGAGGAGTTAACACTTCAAGCTCTGAGCCCTGAACAAAGGGGTTACAGAGTTTATATAGACAGGCTATAGTGGGCAACACTAGCTGCTAATAGGTTGATTTAAACTAAGGGGTTTCATGCACAGGAAGAGCAGTCCAGACGGGGAGGAGGATGCCTGACCCTTACAGTGACAAGCATGATTAAGCAGGATTGCGGGGGCTGAGTAGTTGCAAAGAGCAGGACAAGGGTGATGAGATAAGCTCCAGTTCCTAGTATTGTAAGTCCCCACTTTCCAAGACTACGTGACCTACGTGTTCCAGACTTTGCAAGGAACAAGCTGAGTTACAGAGGCAGAACAAACAGGAGGTTATATAGAATTTTAACTTTTCCTCTTTAATCTCAGCTTCTCACTACCTTTCCATTTCCTACACTGGATTTGGAGCCTTGACTGATTTGCAATCTATTTGTTAATCTTTCTAAACTGACATCACCTTCTCTTTGGGAGAAAACTCTGTTCCCCATTATCCGTATGGTTTTCCCCAAATCATAAAGTTCTTGCCTACTTAATTTTTAGTGTTACTTCCCTGAGAATTCTGGCTACTCTATCTTACCCACCAAATACAGACTCTTTCTATCAGCCACTGTCAATAGACCCAGTGGTGTGAAAGTGAGAGTTGCTCAGCCGTGTCTGACTCTTTGTGACCCCATGAACTATACAGTCCATGGAATTCTCCAGGCCAGAATACTGGAGTGGGTAGCCTTTTCCTTCTTCAGAGGATCTTCCCAACCCAGGGATTGAACATAGGTCTCCCACATTGCAGGCAGATTCTTTACCAGCTAAGCCACAAGGGAAGCCTGTCAACAGACCAAGGTGCTGCAAATTTCAGCTGCTATTAATGGACCAATATCCTATGGCCGCTTATTTTAGACTTCTACTAGTCACTTCACTCAGGGAAGAGTCATTTACCCATACAAGTTTTCTAGGTCCAATCTTAGTAATTCCTACTTCCCTCTGCTTTCCAGTCAATATTTTTGGAGAATCTGGTGTCCTCATGGTAGACTAAACATAAGGACAAGAAGAAGACAGTGATAAAGCAGGTTCATCAGGCAGGCTTACTATTCTGACTCACATGTTCTTCTGGGGGTTCCTCAATAGTATATTCCTCTAGTGTGCTCAGTCGTATCAGTGGTGTTCAACTCTTTTGTGACCCCCGTGGACTGTAATCCTCCAGGCAAGAATACTGGAGTAGGTTGCCATTCCCTCCTCCAGGGATATACCTCTAATATGTTGCTGATAAAAAAGATATAGTCTAGCTTATACCTGACCATAAATAACAAAGCTCATTGTCATATTTACCCAAGCACAATTTGAATGTAAACTCTGATTTAGGTTAACTAAAAACTGGACTGTAAATTTTGTGCTCACATTAAAAAATTGGACTACCTAAGTTGGCATTTTTTAAAAAAGGAAATTTAACACATGGTCATTGTGTTTTCACAAATAGAAAAAGAGAACAGTGGGAACCTTGGAGACTGGGGGAACATTTACCTCCCTCACTCATGTACATGCCTACAAGATACTTCTTCTAGAGCGGTTATTAACATGAGTCCAAGGACAATGTAAAAAAGAAAGACATGGACTTCCCAGATGGTACGCCAGATAAGAATCTGCCTGCCAATGCAGGGGCCATGGGTTCAATCCCTGGGCTGGGAAGATTCCACAGAATGCAGGCAGAGCAACTAAGCCTGTGTGCCACAACTACTACAGCCCCCTTGCCTAGAACTCAGGTGCCGCAGCAAGAAAAGCCACCTCCGTGAGAAACGTGAGCACCACAATGAAGAGGAGCCCCCACATACCGCAGTTAGAGAAAGCCCTCCCCAAAGCAAAGAAAGCCCAGTGCAGTCAAGAAAAAAAGAGGAAAGAAACACACCATTTAGCTGACAAAATCTTATGATATTTGATGATTAAATTCGCAATTCCTCCAAGACTTTAAATGTTCTGTAATATCTGACTGCTGCTGGTATCCCTAGCCTCATTTTATACAGTTTCCTAATTCCCTATTTGCTCATTACCTTGATTGAATCACGCTAAGATTCTTTGAGTTCCTCAGAAGTGCCAATAAATTTCCTACCGTGGGATCTTAGCAAGGAATATCCTTTTCCTGAATCTTTACCTGGAAAATGACACTTCGGGTCTCAGTTTAAACAAGATCCCTTCAAATAGGACTTCTCTGACCCCTGAGCTAAATTCTCTATCATACTTTGTTTTTCATAATCTTTCTCAGTTTTATTTATTTTCTTTTTTCTCTATTCATGTATTCTGTTGTTGTAGCCACGCATTCCAGGAAACAAATTCACTCAGGACAATGCAGATAGCGGAGTGCAGTTTATTACACCGGTGGGCCCAAGGCAGAGTCTCCTCTTAGCCAGGGACCCCGACCAGCATTTGTGAAAATCTTTTATGCCCCATGTGTACGTGTCTGAACCCACCACTCCAAATTCCTTGAGACTTACACAAACCAAGGAAAATACCGTCCCAATAACCCCATCATTCACCTGCTATGTGCTCATGTGCTCAAACAGTCAAACAATTAGCCAATAATCAATAAACCCGAGGTTACACTCCGATAGATACAGAAAAATTTATGGCCTGTCTGGAGGAAGGGGTGATAGTATATGTTTTCTCTTAGGCAATAAGTAACCTAGATATGATCTTCAAGGTTCCCCCGTCTTGAGGGGTTCTTATCCTTCTGCTATTGTTTTCATAGGCACTAAACACAGAGTTCAGAGTCCATTGGAAAGGTGGCTGAGCATGATCAGCATGAACAGGCCTAAGATGGAGTCCAGGCCCTATGAATTCCTTCTTCAGTGTGACAATATGTTTACTGCCTTCAATGTTTGTCCTACTGAACTGGACAGGCTTAACAGTAAGGAAATACATAAGCTCATACAAAAGCAAGTTCAGAGGCGTGTCAGATTTCAAGGTTGTTTGACCCAGTAAAAATCAGATTGTAGAATGACTACTAGTATGTAAAATTCCCTTGCTCATATTTTGCAGGAGGAAGAGAACTAGTTTGCAGAGACTGAAGATAAGAAAAATTTCCCTGAAAGATATCTGAAAACCTAACCTCATATTTTACAGGACAACACTGGGTCACAAACTTACTTTTGAGCTGATCATTGAGAAGTGAAATGGGATTTCTTTTTGTCCAGTCTGACCTCTCCTTGGAATTGAGGTTAGGATCAAATTTCCCTGAGGTATAGACCTTGTAGGAGTGACATGCATACATAAACTAAGTTAGCATTCTGTTATGAAAAAGGAAGAGGAAACCAATATTGGATAAACAATGATCAACCCTATTACTGTACGCAAAGAATTTGTTTATCTTGCTTAAACTGTATACTGTTGTTATCATGTTTTCTTTGTAATGTTATGAAATGCCACAATTTCCAATATTTACTATTCAAGTTCAACAAATGTCATTCCAACTACCTTGCAGGATGAGAATTCAGATGCGTTTAGATGTACTTTAATACATAGCCAGAAGCATATTTCCCATTAATTATTAAATTGCTTCCAAAATTTGTGTCCTGCACATGAAGGTTGAACATACCTAATGCCGGGAAAAACTGTTTCGATTTCTCACTGAAAAATTCCAGTTTTTCAAGAAATTAAGAGTATTGGGGTTTAACTCTAGAAGGAATTGGAAAATATATGTCAAGTCATGTAATAGTATAATTGCAAAAATGAAACTGTTAGTCACTCAGTCATGTCTGAGTGACTCAGTGGACTGTAGCCCACCAGGCTCCTCTGTCCATGGGATTCTCTAAGCAAGAATACTGGAGTGGGTAACTATTACCTTCTCCAGGGGATCCTCCCAACCCAGAGACTGAAGCCAGGTCTCCTGGACTACAGGTGGATTCTTTACCATCTGAGACACCAGAGAAACCCATAGTACAATTAAAACTTTATTAATTCTGCATAGGAGTTATATGGCCACATTGTGTCTAAGACAGCTACCTATAAAGCAGTAACCACACAAGAATTTAGAGTATAGGCTCAGTAGAAAAGAAGTGCATATCTGGGCCCTGCCTGGTGTATGCCAAGGTCACAGAAGCATAAGAGTCAAAACTCCATCTGAACATCCATTATCTAGAATCAATGGGATAGCACACAGAGATCTGCAGGAGGCTGGAGCATAATGAAACATTAGAGGCTCAAATTCTGCCCTCAGGTCAGTCCAGCTCCAGGAGCCTGAGCTATCTTTGCAGCTGAGATTGCAGTGAGATAGGAGAAGCTATCTGGAATGATAACTTAAAGTAAAATAAAATACCCTCTGTGATCCTCTCTAAAACAATGTTGATGAAAATCACTAATGTAGAATGCCTTTGTATTTAAAAGAATTAGTAGCGATGAGTCAAATTTCCTGTGAACATCAACAACTTCAAAGAAATACAAGCAACCAACTTTGTAAGCAGGGGCTAAATGCATGAATGAATATACACACATACACAAACACACATATTTAAATTAAGATACATTATAGGGAAAATTGAAAAGTCTTCATCTTCAGTATATCAGCTCTAATTTCCAGAAACAAGTAATACCTGGCCTAATGGAATCCAGAATAATGTGCATCACTACCATTCTGCTGTATGCCTGCTACACTACCCAAGGGCTGCTATGTTAAACGGGTGCCGTTTGTGTACAGCACAAAGGTTCCTGGCCACAGAGGTGAGGGGATCTGCACACCCGGATGGGGATTATACCCTCTAAAGCAGGATGCAGCCATACCAAATTGACATCTTTTTCTAGTTCATCCACCAAAGAGTATGCTTCTTGTTCTATTTTGCACAAAGGTGTTGCATATATTAACAGCTGTAGTGGTATTATCTTATTTGTTCCTGGCAACAAATTCTACAGTGGTAATTGGTTATGCTGCTGCTGCTTCTGATAAGTCGCTTCAGTCATGTCGGGCTCTGTGAGCCTCTTCTAACTGAAAGTATTCTGAGAAAGCTCATCTTTAGTCAAGGAAAATAATATAAGCCTATCCTACCCCTCCTAACTGTAAGATCTGTCACCTCCTCAAAATGTATTTGGATTCTAATATTTTGTCACTGTGATAATCTCTTGATTAGAATTTCGTGCAGTACCTCTGGCTGCTTCTCCACCATCCTGTGGCTACCATCTTCTTGCAACATCACTTTACAGAAAATCCTGGCTTTTTTCACCTGAATTCCCGAAGGCAGCAAATCACACACAAGCTGTTAGTAACAGTATCTAGGTTCTCTGGATATGAAAGAGAAATTACACAAACCAACTGCAATGATTCAAAATTGAACATCAGGTCACTACTTCTCTCACGTAAGTTACTATTCATCATTGTCACTGAAAATTTGTAACTGGCTATAGGCTCCACGACTGTCCCCACCTGACACTACCATTTCAGGGCTGCATTTCATCCAGTCAAAATTTCTTATCCAATTTCCTTTATGATTCTCCCACAAAATAACTCTGTTGGGGACTATTATATTGCTCACCATTTCTCAATTCTTTATTATCCAGGACAATTAAATTCCTTCTTTTCCCAATTTATTTCACTAAAACTAGATAGCGCGTAACCTTTCATAAACAGTTTCCCCTGAGTTACACTCCCTTGCTTTACTGAAATGGAGAAGTGACTTCAATTTTTATTATTCTGGATGGCAATCTTTTCTTCTTGATGCATAGTCCCTACAAATGAGAAACAAGACTCCAAGACATGACATCACCTAAGTTTCAAAACCTACTGTCTTTGTTTATCACTGATTTGAAACCAGTTTAGGAGGCAAGAAGAGATGCTATACATGAATAGACCCTCATGCTAATATTCTGAAGAAAATTTTTACATAAACTACATACACTCAACACAGTAAATATTATTGTGCTTCAGTAGAGTTCAACTAAACAAATACCTACAGTTACAAGTTTATCATACTAGAAGACACATACATTAAGGAAATAAACACAGACAAATAAACATGGTAATAAATGCTACATACTGTGAAAGGAAAGAACAAGATGCTGTAAGCCAATAACAGAGAACACCTATTTTAGAATGCAATCAACTAATCTTTTCTATGTTCTTTGAAACACAATCTAAATTTTTTTCCTAGATATTTTTAATGCCCTCCATACTTTTAAGAAAATCTCAGGAACTTCCAGTCCAGTAGATATAGTAGTCCACTCCTCAAGTCTCCTAACTTGTTCCTCTCATTCCTAACCTATCTTAAAA
Organism: Ovis canadensis; assembly: GCF_042477335.2. Classification (NCBI taxonomy): domain Eukaryota; kingdom Metazoa; phylum Chordata; class Mammalia; order Artiodactyla; family Bovidae; genus Ovis; species Ovis canadensis. The sequence continues at coordinate 77,519,245 of NC_091252.1, forward strand.
CAAAATATAGGCATATAAAAATAAGCAAGCCAAAGCAATGAACAACCATTCTGAATGAGCCCTCTATTTCTCTTGTCTCTATTTACTGTTTATACCACGAGAATAAATCACATAACAAGGCATCAAGCAGGGACCACACTTAGTACACACTCACCAGCCCCTGAATGGAGCTGTCATAGAGCCCAGTGCATCTCCTTGGTTAATCCCTTCTCTCGCCACTGAACAATTCACCACTTGACACAGCATAGGCTCAGGCCTTCTCCTTTGTACAGAACACTGGAACCATCAGCTGAGATTCTTCATTATTCCACCCCTAGACATTGCATCTCCATGGAGTTGCTCCTGCCTTTTAACCTTCACAAAGTATAGATCTGATCTAAAAGCTAGCACTTCATCTGTGCTCTGGATTTCATCCCCTTCAGCCTCTTCCGAAAACATACGTTAGTGATTGTCCCTGCTCTCTTCTCTTATTTCTATCTCTTGCTTTCTACCTCATCTTTCCTTTTGTATTTATCATATAAAACATACACATAAAAATACATAGTATTTTACATTAAAAGTATTTCACATTTTTAAAAACCCACTTTCAATGTACATATCCTAACAGTTGCTTTATTTCACCCTACAACTTCTCAGGCAAACTTTTAATAAGAAAGGTTGCTAATACCATTATCTTTTTTTAATATGATAAGTTGACATGTTACATTTTGTAAATATAAAGAATAAATACTGTCTTATTCCAAACAGAGAGTTCAAAAGTAGACAAAACAAATCTGTACTATTATAAATCAAGATAGTGGTTACCACTGGATGGGATAACAGTGATTAGAAGTGGGTAGTGAAGAAATTCTTAGGTTGCAGCAATATTCTTTTATTTGTTTTGGGTGCAGGTTTTATTGGTTTATTCACTTCAGGACATTCATTTGACTGAACATTCATGGTCTATGGCTCTTTTGTATGTTGCTCTTCTTAAAAAAATATATTTAAAAATATACAGTATGTCAGGTGTTACTTACATGGAAAAGAAGCAAAAGATGAAGATGGAAATGCTATAGGAGAAACATAATTTGACAGTATTGGTAGCTATTTGAAGTAGGGTAGTCAGAAAACATCTCATCGAGAAGGTGACTTTTCATCATAAATATGAAAGTGATGGAAAAAGTCATGTGAACATCTAGGAAAGAATGTTCTGGAGAGAGGGTAAAGTTTCTTGAGATGATTGTCAAGGTAGCATTTTCAATGAACTTTGAGTAGGCTAAGAAAGCTGAATAAAATGAGCACGTGATGAAAAATTATACATTGAAGTAATAAGGAAGTGAGGCCAGATGTTACAAGGACTCTAAAAGGTTATTTTAAGGCCTTTGAGCTTGTGAGAATTAGTCTCCAAAGGGAACCAGGATTCTCAGGAATTCCACTTTGTAAAGCCCCCCTCCAACCTGAACCTGAATCCAGACCCAGGAATCAAATCCTGTCTCCTGCATTGGTAGGTGAGTTCTTTACCAGTGGCACCACCTGGGAAGCCCTCTGTACCCTGACATTGAATTAAATTTCAACGACAGAGTTTTGGCTGAAGTAAGGCTTCCCTGGTGGCTCAGACGGTAAAGAATCTACCAAGCAATGCAGTAGAACTATGTTCAGTCTCTGGGTCAGGAAGATCCCCTGGAGAAGGGAATGGCTACCCACTCCAATATTCTTGCCTGGAGAAGTCCATGGACAGAGGAGCCTGGTGGGCTATGGTTCATGAGCTCTCAAAGAATCGGACATGACTGAGTAACACTTTCAGAAAGAATAACTTTATTGCTTTGCCAGGCAAAAAGGGCCACAACGGGCTATAGACATGGTTCAAAGACGGCATGATCATTTTGTGGACATTCTTCTGATTGGTTGGGGAGTGAGCATCATCAACCTTTTTAATCAATCTGTGGTCTACATGCCTGTCAGCAACACAGCATAACTTCTCCCACATGGGGATTTCAGTATCTGAAAAACAGGTCAAAGATACTCTTACATATATTCCTTAAGGGAAAGCCAGGTCTTTGCCCCAAGGCTACACTATTTGTTTTTAGAGTTCCTCCTTTGTCCCAAGCTTCCCCTCCCTTCCCTAATTAGCAATGATTTGAACCCACTTATTGGAACTCATGGAAGGTCGTAGAGGCTGAATGAAGCCTATTCCCTGTCATCAAGAAATGACAGACACAAAAAGGCTTTTGGGTCTCAGAGTCCCACAGGGTGCTGCTCAGTACTCTGTGTAACCAATAGCATGGCATTCACTACATAATCATAAAAAACTCTTGCTTCTTTTTGTGTCTCTTGAAATGCTCAGTGTTCTGAAAGTTAACCAGGATAGCAAGTTGACCTTGAGACTTCCATATTCTAAGGAAGCCAAAGCTAACCAATGGGGAAGCTGAGTATTCAGAGAGACTTTGGCCAGCCTATAGCTGCTCCAGCCATTTATAGCTAATGCCTATAACTAAAGAAGTTACCCTGGGTGTCCAGTTTCATGAAGACTTATATTAATCTAGCCCTTCTGCTTTTGACTACAACCACATGAAAGACCTCAAGAATTGCACTTCTGACCCCAGTTAATCCCAAACGTGAGAGATCAGTTCAGTTCAGTCACTCAGTCGTGTCCGACTCATTGCAACACCATGAACCACAGCACTCCAGGCCTCCCTCTCCATCACCAACTCCCGGGGTCCACCCAAACCCATGTCCATTGAGTCAGCGATGCCATCCAAACATCTCATCCTCTGTCCTCCCCTACTCCTCCTGCCCTCAATCTTTCCCAGCATCAGGATCTTTTCCAATGAGTCAGTTATTCGCATCAGGTGGCCAAAGTATTGGAGTTTCAGCGTCAACATCAGTCCTTCCAATGAACACCCAGGACTGATCTCCTTTAGGATGGACTGGATGGACCTCCTTGTAGTCTAAGGGACTCTCAAGAGTCCTCTCCAACACCACAGTTCAAAAGCATCAATTCTTCTGCACTCAGCTTTCTTTATAGTCCAGCTCTCACATCCATACATGAGCACTGGAAAAACCATAGCCTTGACTAGACGGACCTTTGTTGGCGAAGTAATATCTCTGCTTTTGAATATGCTGTCTAGGTTGGTCATAACTTTCCTTCCAAGGAGCAAGCGTCTTCTAATTTCATGGCTGCAATCCCCATCTTTAGTGACTTTGGAGCCTCCAAAATAAAATCAGCCACTGTTTCCACTGTTCTCCCATCTATTTCCCATGAAGTGATGGGACCAGATGCCATGATCTTAGTTTTCTGAATGCTGAGCTTTAAGCCAACTTTTTCGCTCTCCTCTTTCACTTTCATCAAGAGGCTCTTTAGTTCTTCTTCACTTTCTGCCATAAGGGTGCAGTCATCTGCATATCTGAGGTTATTGATATTCTCCCAGCAATCTTGATTCCAGCTTGTGCTTCTTCCAGCCCAGCATTTCTCATGATGTACTCTGCATATAACTTAAATAAGCAGGGTGACAACATACAGCCTTGACATACTCCTTTTCCTGTTTGGAACCAGTCTGTTACTCCATGTGCAGTTCTAGCTGTTGCTTCCTGACCTGCATACAGGTTTCTCAGGCAGCAGGTCACTGCTATTTTAAGCCAGTACATTTTGGGCTGGTTTGTTACTCTGCAAGAAATAATCAACAAGAATTTTTCTGTGAGATAGAAATCCATTGGAAGATTCTGAACAGAGGACTGACTTGTGTCTTCAAAGGAGCACTCATTTAGGATGTTGTGAGAAAACCAAGGAGCTATTGGAAGGCAAGAACAGATGTAAGAAGGCTGTTTAGAAGGCTCTTTCTCTCTTTGCACTTAGACAGTAGCTTTATGAAAGCAAGGAACATTTAGATATTGTTCATGTACCAATCTGCAGTATCTGGTACACCTAATGAGAATTTACTAAAGAAAAGTATAATTGTATTAATGAATGAATGAGTACTAGCAATGCTTAACTAGATAAAGACTTAATTTCAGGATATTTTCTATGTTTTTATTCCTTCATTTATTTTCCTCTTCTAGTTTCCATTTATGTTTCTTTCAACTTAATGCATATTTTCAATCTGTAGGAGTAATACATGAAAATAATTTTAATTCAGAATAATTTTAGTGTTTTTGAATCCAAATGCAAATATGATAGGAAATGAGACAAAACTATGACCACACTGAAATACCAATTGCTTTCTCATGAACAAATTTAAAGCCTACAGAATATTGACACATTTTCTTCACTGCTTTGTGGAATGAAACTGATACTGAGGGAAATAGCCTGCAAAATCAAAGGGATCATCTCTTTTGAAAATTGCAGTGGAATAAGAACTTATTCTCATATTGCAGATAAAAAGATCACTACTAAAAGAAAATAGAAAATAATTTCCAAAAAAAAGGAGGAAATTAGATGTCCACATACCCAACCCCATGAGTTTCAAAAATTGTCCATTAATGATGATTTATTTGTTTATGTCTTATTTTAGCTTATTTGTAAGTAATTCATTTTACTATGTATGATTTTATATTTTAGCATCTCTACATCACTGTCATAGTCCATTGTCTTACCCAAGCTTCAAGAAATGATCCCAACAACTGTATTAGGACCAGCTGCAGGTATCAATGACAGGATATTAAGTTATGAGGTATGAGAGAGCAGCTTTATAGTACAACACTTTCTTGTATCCACCTTTATACCCTGTCTTCCCTATTTCCATATCCCCCAAATTTGTTCCAAGACATGTTCTCCTGCTTTCTTCCAGAATATTAGTGAAGCCCTACATGTTTTAGTTAATATTCTCTTTCCTCTTACAAAAGGTACTGTGTTTCCCTCACCAGACCATGTGACATTCTTTATAACATCACACTGATCCATTATGCTGAAGTTGTTGTGGTTATTCAGTCACTCAGCTGTGTCTGACTCTCTGCAACCCCATGGACTGCAGCAAGCCAGGCTTCCCTCTCCTTCACTGTGATCCGGAGTTTGCTCAAATTCATGTTCATTGAGTTAGTGATGCTATCTAACTGACATCATATTATTTAAAGATGTAAGCAGAAACTATTAGGTATTCTATACATGATGATAAGTCACATGTGAACAAGAGAATAGGCAATAAACCCTAAAAACATTCAGGTACCTGCCATATTGATAAAGTATTTAGCAGTCCCGTGCTGCAGGGCATAAAAACACATTCTTTCTGTTCCAATTACCCATTGCTGCAAAACAAACAAAAACAGAAACCAATGCAACACTTTGTAACTTAGAAAAACAACTATCATTTATTTTGTTCATCTATCTTCAATTCAAGCAGGAAGTGGCAGGAACAACTCACCTCTGCTTCATACAGTAACAAAAAGGGCTAGAGATTTACTCACTTGGTAGCAAGTTGAGGTTGGCTATGGACTGTGAACTCAGTTGAGTTCTGTTGTCTGGGAACCTGGGTTCCTTTTCACACGAACGTCTCCTCACAATTTCCTCCAGTTTCTGAGAACATGGTAACTAGATTCAGAGAGTTGAGTACCTCAAGAGTCCTGGACAGAAGCTACAAAGCTGCTTATCACTCTGCCTCAAAAGTTTTGGAGAATTTGTTTTGCTGCATTGTATAGTAGATTTAAGAAACTGAGATCAGTCCAAATTCAAGGGAAAGAAAACTGGATTTGACCTCTCAATGGAAGGAGTAGCAAAATATTTGCAGCTATTTTTTAGCTACCCTGCCATCCACAGAAGATGAGACATCATTACATTTTGAAAATTCTACAACTAAAAAAGCAATAGTCTTCCCTGGTGACTCAGATGATAAAGAGTCTGTCTGCAGTGCAGGAGACCCAGGTTTGATCCCTAAGTCAGGAAGATCCCCTGGAGAAGGAAATGGCAATCCACTCCAGTATTCTTGCTTGGAAAATCCTATGGACAGAGGATCCTGGCAGGCCACAGTCCATGGGGTTGCAAAGAGTCAGGCAAGACTGAGCAACTTCACTTCAGCAAAAAAGCAATAGAGCATTTAGTAAGCATATTAGAACCCACCCTAGTGACCTCATTTGAACTGAACCACCTCTATAGAGATCCCATCTCCAAAATCAATCACATTGATACTTGTGGTTCAGACTTCAGCAATATTTTCGTTGAACACAATTCAGCCCATAACAACTTCTCAGAAGTCCCCAGAAACCCTTTTCTATACAATTAGTCAACTCCTCCCATTCCTATAATACAATTTCAGCCATATTACATCTCCAAAGACTGACAGAGAACAATTAGACTATCAGAAGTTAATTTTCTCAATATCTCTACCTGTAAATGTATCTAAACCTCAATCTCTTCTCTATTTCTCCTTTTGCAAGGTTCATTCCTCCTCCTGAACTCATTACCTGATCTTCTGCTTTCTTTTATGAAAATATGCCTCACTGATAGTTCTTTTCCTATGTTTGCCACTTCATCCCCTTTACAGGAGCCTTATCTCTCTTTTTTATGTACAGCACCCAGGCTTCTCCACTGTGTGATCCTCTTCTTAGTTCAATGTAAGGCCACTGTAAAGAATAGTCTACTTTTATTACTACACCTGTCCATAGTCACTTTTCAATGCACTATGGAACTTCTACCACAATTCTGCACTAATATCTCTCTAGTTAAGTTTACCAAGGGCACCTAGTCACCAAATTCGATGAGTAGCTCAATAGCCTCTGTTATGCCCAGTGTCCGAGTCCCCAAAACTGAGAGAATAAGACATCCACAACAATGCAAAAGCATAAAGGGGTTTATTGCTAGCTCGAGCTAGGGCTCAAGTCTCATCCAGTGCAGTGGAGTCTTGACGAGAGTCCCGAGCTCTGAATCACATCTACTTTTATACGGACGGTTCTTTGTTCCTGTAACAGCATAGCTGATTGGTTAAACCGTATGCGCGCACAGGACTTTTAAACCTCGCATCCCTATCCGGATTGGCTCAGGTCTGGCACAGGCAGGGGGCTATGGGGATTTTTTTCTGATTGGTCCAGCTACACTGCCTGCGGGAGTTCCCAGTGCCTCAGCTTTCCTAGAGACTAAACCTCAGGCCTAGCCTGCCCCTTAGAGCCTGTCCTGGCTTCAGTTTGGTCTTAACAGCCTCATCTTACTTTATCAACCTTTGACATCTGAAAATACTGATAACTCTAATTTTCTCCACACTGTTTTTTGGTAACTCCTTTCCACCTCAAAAAAAAAAAAAGTTCGATCTAGGTATCCCCAAAGGTTTTTACTTCAGAGCTGTTTTTTCCCTATTGTATAAAATATGCCTGACACAAAAATGCAAAAATAAATAAACTCTAAATCATTTGGGGGAGATTTAATTCTCCTAATCCATCTGCTCAGTCTATACATTTGTCATGGCTTCCAGAATCTAATCATATATCCAACTGCCTAGTTGATTTTGAAAATTGCATGTTTCATAGGTACTCTTTCTGTTAAATCTGTTCCTTCTTTAATCCTACACTCAACTCAGTCCACCTAGTTCAGCAGATATGAAGTATGGGTCCCACCAGTTAGCATCTGAATAGGAAAACAGAAAGTCAAATGAGAATGGGTCAGGGTACCTGTCCTCTGTCTCTCACCTTCAGAAGAGGGGAGGAGATCGCGGTGGGATGACATCATCGCTCAACTGAAGGTCACAGTTACTGCCACACAGTCCTCTGTACACCAGCCTCTGTGCTTCTTCCTCCAGTTACTTGCCACTCCAGGCCTTGGGGGTTCCTGTCTTGCGTGTGGTACAAGCTTAAGGGTATTGTATTATTCACCATGATTTCCTTACAAATAGTCCCCTATTTAAATTTCCTCAAATTATTTCAATTTGTGTATGTCATCTGTTTCCTGCTGTGACAACGATTGATATAGGAACCCTCTAAAAATTTTGTGAATGCTAAAACCTTCATTTAAAAACTTAAAAAGCCAAAATAATTATAATTTTCTATTTCTTTATTCATGAACTCAACCAAAATTAAGTATTCATAAATATAAAAGAGACTAAGGTGGCATTTTACAGCATTAAGCAGAGAGATGTTTTGTCCAGTCAATTTCAGCAAACAAGGAAACTGATATCAACTCACAGATCGCATCAACTAAACTAAGACCCATACAAAATATAGCTTCCTTCTGAGTACCTGATAGGTAAGTCACTGTTCATATGAAAAGCAAAAGATAAAATGTAATTCTCACAATTCTTTTGACCTTGGCTGACATTTCTGACCTTTCAGCCATCAGCTGACTTCTGTTATAGTTGGAAAGCTCCTTTGCCATGTTTTTCAAAGATCATTTACCATCTTTTGACAAGTGTAAATTTGATTCAATAGATTCTACTATAATAAAATGTCAACCTTACTTTTTTTTGCCTGTATTTTTAGAATACATATTCATCTCTTGATATTATCTCTTTATATCCATGAGGCAGTTATAATATACTAATAACAACACAATGTGTTAACAGAAGGTTCAGATTAACCTGACGCTAGAGGAATGCCAGAAAACATTTCCAGAAGGCATGAACCTGGAAAGCGTCCTTGACTTGCCACTCACAGTAATTGCTAAAGGAATGTGCTATTGTTAACACAGCTCCCAGGAGAGGAACAGCAGCTTTAGTGTCATTATAAGATATGGTTTCTTCTCAAATACTGAGAATAAAGGCTCTGAAAGGGAAGCCAGTGGTAAATGAAATGCTCAACCTTATCCAGAGCAGACCTGCAGTAAAATCTCAAAAGAAGTGAACTTGGTCTTTCTAATTCTCCCTTTCAACAAACATTTGTTTTGCTGGTGCCTCACTTTCAAAGCCTGTTTATTTTAGCATGTAAACATGTCTTTAAGTATCAGCAGGTGAATGATTAATGAATATAATTACATTGTGAAAAGATTTTTAAGATAAACAATGTCCTTGATACACCCCCAAAATTCTTTATTGATAAAATATTAGGATTTCAAAGAAATTATGTCTGTTAGAATATTATCTGCTACAAACCTTGTGCTTTTCATTATACAGCCATGCCTTTCTTCATGGAGAACTCTCTTCATTTCTGTAGTTCTCTGGGACAATAGGAAGCATTCTGAACCCTTATCCCACTTCACTTCTTCACACAGCTCAGGTTAATTTCTAATGTGGGTCCACAAAACATATCTGAAAAGCTATAAGGAAGATTTAAGACTCTGATAGAGTGGCTTAGTGATAAAGAATCCGCCTGCAATGCAGTAGACCTGGGTTCGATCCCCGGGTGGGGAAGATTCCCTTGAGGAAGAAGTGGCAACTCACTCCAGTATTCTTGCCTGAGAAATCCCATGGACAGAGGAATCTGGCAGGACCCCAGTCCATGGGGTCTCAAGAGTCAGACACAACTGAGCAACTGAGTACACACACACAAGGAAGATTTAAAGTAAAAATCTTTTATTTTGCTGTATACCTGAAAGCAGCACAAAATTGTAAATCAACTATGCTCCCAGAAAATTTTTTTATAAAATAAAAACTTGACTAACAATATCTAAACCTTAGAAAGCAAAAAACCACATTCTAGAAAGGCAAGGAAAACTAGTTGGCAAGCTGCCTGCTCTCTGCAGACAGATGTTAAACTTAACTGTAGATTCTATCCTGCAATCCTGTAAAATTTATACTTTTTGTGCTGGCAAATTTCTCCCTCTTTCCAGAGAATCCTAAGAAGGCAAAGTTCTAAAGGGAGGAATTTTGAGAAAGATTTCATTAAGCATGATTTTGAATAATGTGTTCAATATTCAAATGTTTGTAACCAGACACTGAGTAAGGTGTTATAGGAAAAAAAAAAGGACTATCCAGCGTGTGCCCAACCTGGAGAAAAGTTCTTATATTTAGGAGAGTCTAGAAATACCTATAAATTATTGTACAGAGTGTAATTTGTTACAACTATCTCAAAATTGCACAAAGTACTATTAGATTTCAAAGGAGGAAATGAGGGATCATTCAAAGGAAAGAGATCAACATAAACTATATTTTTCTCTTCATTAAAGACCCTCTAATTATATACACTTCAAAACAAAACACATATGCTGTGTTCTAAGAAAATTAGCCATTTAATTCTTATTGCAATTTTCACAGGTCTGATCTTTTTCCTGATATTATCACTTTGTTAGCTTTAACTAGTAAAAATGATGAACTGCTGGCTGCTGTGCAGTTACCAGCAAACTCACTTATTTCAGAAGACTCATAAGAATCCCTAAAGTAAGAGTGCACTGCTCAGTGTATTGCTAAATGCACATGAAGACTGAAATGTTATTGGTTGGATAAATCCTAATTTGAGAGATAAAAAGAAAATATTATTTTATTCTGCCTCTTTCAGCTTAACATTATTTTCTCATTTCAATCTGGATGAAGTTACTTTGGCATTTTCCATGAAGATAAAACATGACTCAGAACCATTATAATAAAGTCATAGAGTATTTTGAATATTAATTTTTTAAATGCTTTGACAGTACAACATACTTATTTTTGGATTAGGTTAAATTCACTTTCTTTGCAGAATATGAAGGCCCGTGAGCCTGCTCTCTACTGCTATAGTTCATGGTGGGGGGAGGAAACAGCATGGGGGGACTGGCCAGTGCTTCTGAGAATACAGTCATGTGCAGAAAATTCTGTCTGTCAAAGCTGACAGTGAAAACTGAAAGACTGGTAGGCATAACATCAGGAGATCTAAGATATTGACTCAGTCTTCCTTCCCATACATATTCTGCTTCCTGGGACCAATGCTTATCCATCTCTGCATATCAGTTTCAGCATTTATATGTAGGAGGGAAACCACCATCTCTATGTACTTCATCAGCTTGTCTTAAGAATAATGTGATAATTGGAAAATGCTGTATAAAAAGTAGACCTGAAACCACACTAAGGAGGATGTGTGATTGATGTTATTATTGCTTTCCAGAAATATATATTTGCTTCATTTAGAAGCTCAAAATAAATGAAGTATAAATACGATCAGTGGGCATGTTTGTCTTATGAAAATCTTCAATATTTTGCCCAGTGGGTACCAGAGAGAAAGTATTGAAGAAAATAAGTTCAGTATAAATGTTCAGCCATATTCAGTATAAATATGAAAACAATTTAAGAAAAACATGATATGACTTGAAATCTGCTTCTAAGGCAGTCCTAGAAACTTGCAAAATTCACTATTTTGTAAGACTTTAGATAGGGCTTCCCAGGTGGCTCATTGGTAAAGAAGCTGCCTGCCAATGCAGGAGACAGATGTAAGAGACATGGGTTCAATCCTGGGTCTGGAAGATCCCCTGAAGAAGGACATGGCAACCCATTCTGGTATTCTTGCTTGGAAAATCCCATGGACAAAATCCCAAGGACAAAGGAGCCTGGTGAGCTACAGTCCATGGGGTCCCAAAAGAGCTGGATACCACTTAGCAACTAAACAACTAAACAACAAAGACTTTAGATATCCAAGAGGACAAAAATCAATATTTGATAAATCAAATTAATCACAATTCAGCGACTATAGATTGAAAAGTTATTATTCAGTAATTCTTTTCTTCATTACAGATTTTACTGAAAGAGCAATCTAAAATCAAACACAGCTGAAACTAAGTCAAATATCACAGATATGAATTCAGCAAATAGGAATTACCTTAAAGATTAGAAAATCACATTGTAAGGGAAGAGATACAAAATTAATTAATTGAATTTGTATAATTGATGTTGTCCCCAATAAAATATGCTCTTCACGTTCTAAGACTTTGGATTTGGACAGCTTTGGTTCAAATCTTAGCATGATTCCAGGTGTATATAATCTTAGACAACTTTCTTAGCATCGATGATGTTAAGAAACATCAACACTCCTGAACAGTTGCACTTCTTATATTCTAAGAGCCCACACTCCTTTTGCACTGAACCACTAGCTCTGTGATTCTAATGAATGACTTACTCTAAGAAAAAAAAATAGCCAGAGACATTTCTGTAATAATCAAGACCACTGAGATTTTGCCAAGGATCAAATGACATAATAGATGCAATGACCTTTGCAAACTAATACATACAAAGTGCTTTAACAATTCTAGAATGAAGAGATGGAGCCAAAGCAAAAACAACACCCAGCTGTGGATGTGACTGGTGATAGAAGCAAAGTCTGAAGCTGTAAAGAGCAATATTGCATAGGAACCTGGAATGTTAGGTCCATGAATCAAGACAAATTGGAAGTGGTCAAACAGGAGATGGCAAGAATGAACATCAATATTTTAGGGAGCAGCAAACTAAAATGGACTAGAATGGGTGAATTTAACTCAGATGACCATCATATCTGCTACTGTGGGCAAGAATCCCTTAGAAGAAATGGAGTAGCCATCATGGTCAACAAAAGAGTCTGAAATGTAGTACTTCGATGCAATCTCAAAAACGACAGAATTATCTCTGTTCCTTTCCAAGGCAAACCATTCAGTATCACAGTAATCCAAGTCTATGCCAAAACCAGTAATGCTGAGGAAGCTGAACTTGAATGGTTCTAGACCTATAAGACCTTCTAGAACTAACACCAAAAAAGAAGTTATTCTCATTATAGGGGACTGGAATGCAAAAGTAGAAAGTCAAGAACACCTGGAGTAACAGGCAAATTTGGCCTTGGAGTACAGAATGAAGCAGGGCAAAGCCTAATAGAGTTGCCCTAAGAGAATGCACTGGTCATAGCAAACACCCTCTTCCAACAACACAAGAGAAGACACATGGACATCACCAGATGGTCAATACTGAAATCAGATTGATTATATTCTTTGCAGCCAAAGAGGGAGAAACTCTATACAGTAAGAAAAACAAGACTGGGAGCTGATTGTGGCTCAGATCATGAACTCCCTATTGCCAAAATCAGACTTTAATTGAAGAAAGTAGGGAAAACCACTAGATCATTCAGGTATGACCTAAATCAAATCCCTTATGATTATACAGTGGAAGTGACAAATAGATTCCTTTCTCAGTGATCAGTGCAAAGAAATAGAAGAAAATAATAGAATGGGAAAGACTAGAGATCTCCTCAAAAAAATTAGAGATACCAACAGAAACTTTCATGCAAAGAGGGGTGCATGTATAAATGATAGAAATGGTATGGACCTAATAGAAGCAAAAGATATTAAGATGAGGTGGCAAGAACACACAGAAGAATTATACAAAAAAGAAAGTCACGACCCAGATAATCATGATGGTGTGATCACTCACCTAGAGCCAGATATCCTGGAATGTGAAGTCAAGTGGGCCTTAGGAATCATCACTACAAACAAAGCTAGCGGAGGTGATGGAATTCCAGTTGAGCTATTTCAAATCCTGAAAGATGATGCTGTGAAAGTGCTGCACTCAATATTCCAACAAATTTGGAAAACTCAGCAGTGGCCACAGGACTGGAAAAGGTCAGGTTTCATTCCAATACCAAAGAAAGGCAATGCCAATGAATGTTCAAACTACCACTCAATTGCACTTACCTTACGTACTAGCAAAGTCATGCTCAAAATTCTCCAAGTCAGGCTTCAACAGTACATGAACTATGAACTTCAAGCTGGTTTTAGAAAAGGCAGAGGAACCAAAGATCAAATTGCTAACATCTGCTGGATCAAGCAAGACTGTTCCAGAAAAACATCTACTTCTTCTTTATTAACTATGCCAAAGCCTTTAACTGTGAGGATCACAACAAACTGGACAACATTCTTCAAGGAATGGGAATACAAGACCACTTGACCTGCCTCTTGAGAAATCTGTATGCAGGTCAGGAAGCAAGAGTTAGAACTCGACATGGAATAACAGACTGGTTCCAAATAGGAAAAGGAGTACATCAAGGCTGTATATTGTCATCCTGCTTATTTAACTTATATGCAGAGTACATCATGAGAAATGCTGGGCTGGAGGAAGCACAAGCTGAAATCAAGATCACTGGGAGAAATATCAATAACCTCAGATATGCAGATGACACCACCATTATTGCAGAAAGTGAAGAACTAAACAGCCTTTTGATGAAAGTGAAAGAAGAGAGTGACAACATTGGCTTAAAACTCAACATTCAGAAAACTAAGATCATGGCATCCAGTCCCATCACTTCATGGGAAATTGATGTGGAAACAATGGAAACAGTGAGAGACTTTATTTTTTTACACTCCAAAATCACTGCAGATGGTGACTGAAGCCATGAAATTAAAAGATGCTTGCTCCTTGGGAGAAAAGTTATGACCAACCTAGATAGCATATTCAAAAGCAAAGACATTACTTTGCGGACTAAAGTCCATCTACTCAAGGCTATGGTTTTTCCAGTAGTCATGTATGGATGTGAGAGTTGCACTGTGAAGAAGGCTGAGTGCTGAACAATTGATGCTTTTGAACTGTGGTGTTGGAGAAGACTCTTGAGAGTCCCTTGGACAGCAAGGAGATACAACCCGTCCATCATAATGGAACTCAGTCTTAAATATTCATTGAAACACTGATACTGAAGCTGAAACTCCAACACTTTGGCCACCTGATGTGAAGATCTGACTCATTTGAAAAGGCCCTGATACTGGGAAAGATTGAAGGCAGGAGTAGAAGAGGAGGACAGAGGATGAGGTGATTGGATGGCATCATTGACTCAATGGACATGAGCTTGAGTAAACTTCAGGTGTTTGTGATGGACAGGGAGGCCTGGTGTGCTGCAGTCCATGGGGTCGCAAAGAGTCAGACATAACTGAGCGACTGAACTGAACAATTCTGGTGTAATAAATTACTAAGTCAGAAAACATTTTCTTATTTTCTTCAATAATTTGTCTCTGGTACCCACTGGGCAAAGACACTGAAGACTTTCAGAAGACAGACATGCCCAGACTTGAGCAGTGTCTAAAATGAAGAAGAATTAGGCAGTAAGTATGTTCCGGGTTTCCCTGAATTCTTCAGTCTAGCACTGCCTCCTCAAGACTCTAAAAACAAAGTCCACCCAGAGCCGTATTTTTCTGAGCTACTGAGCAAAGACAAAAAAAATAAATAAATGATAAATGGCTTACACTGCAGTGGGAAATAGACATATTAGTCAACCTAGTACTTGCAACAAAAATAGAATTTTTACTTCCATAAGGTTTAAGAGCTGTGAAAATTATGCTTTTGCTGTAAGCACATAGAAAACTATATTTTTTATATATTTATATTTACTGATTTCATAAGTTGGACAACTGGCAGTGCAGGACTGTAATTCTTGACAGCAAGGAACCAAAAGAGGTTTGTTTCATGGTGACTCTAGCTTATTGCCTGGAGTCAATTTCTGAACTGCAGTACAAGGAAGAGAAACTCAAACTGAAGTTGACAGTCTCCATAGTTTGAGGAGAAAGAGATGATTGGAGATACAAATCTGAGGTCATTGAGGTACTAGAATTTGTGTGTCAACATACTGGAGAGGAAGAGGCAGCTCAGAGGGAGAATTCCAGAATTCTGCAGGGTAATCCTCTTAAGTCTATGGCTGAGTACTAATCTCTATATGCATAGGTGCTTATTTCCCATCCCATGAGGGCCCAAACCAAATCCCTTCCCCCTAAAACATATCTGTATCCTATGCTTTAACTAAGAGAAAATATTGGACATATTTTCATTCTGAGCAATATCTTTTTCCTCCTTTGAAAGTAGAGCTTATAGAAAACCATGATTTCTATTCATTTTTACCTGAGCAGTAAGCCTGAAATGATTATCTGAAACATTATTTTCTCAAATGGTCCCCCATTCCTTTGAGGATTAAAACCAAACTCCTTTAGCAAAATAAAGTCTTTCATTATTGACACCACTCTAGCTTTGCCCACATTGCTTCTCACCGCTTCTTCACCTGAGCTCTAAAATCTAGGTCTCCTTGCATTTCACTGAGTGCAACTGTATTCATTTTATTCAGTTCAGTTCAGTTCAGTTGCTCAGTCTTGTCTGACTCTCTGCAACCCCATGAATCACAGCATGCCAGGCCTCTCTGTCCATCACCAACTCCCAGAGTTCACTCAAACTCATGTCCATCGAGTCGGTGATGCCATCCAGCCATCTCATCCTCTGTTGTCCCCTTTTCCTCCTGCCCCCAATCCCTCCCAGCATCAGAGTTTTTTCCAATGAGTCAACTCTTCGCATGAGGTGGCCAAAATACTTGAGTTTCAGCTTTAGCATCATTCCTTCCAAAGAACACCTGCTGCTGCAGCTGCTGCTAAGTTGCTTCAGTCGTGTCCAACTCTGTGAGACCCCATAGACAGCAGCCCACCAGGCTCCCCCGTCCCTGGGATTCTCCAGGCAAGAACACTGGAATGGGTCGCCATTTCCTTCTCCAATGCATGAAAGTGAAAAGTGAAAGTGAAGTCGCTCACCTAACAGTAGCCAAAAACTGCAGAGAAAGCAATGGCAACCCACTCCAGTACTCTTGCCTGGAAAATCCCGTGGATGGAGGAGCCTGGTGGGCTGCAGTCCATGGGGTCACGAAGAGTTGGAAATGACTAAGCAGCTTCACTTTCACTTTTCACTTTCATGAATTGGAGATGGAAATGGCAACCCACTCCAGTGTTATTGCCTGGAGAATCCCAGGCAAGAATACTGGATTTGGTTGTCATTTCCTTCTCCAGGGGATCTTCCTGACCCAGGGATCGAACTCGGTCTCCTGCATTGTGGGTGGCTCCTGCATTGCAGGCAGACTCTTTAGGACTGAACCACCAGGGACTCAAAAATGGCCTGAGTGAAAGAAGCCAGAAACAAGAATACAAACTATATAATTTCACTCTGTGAAGTTTGGGAATATGCACAATTGATTATCTGAACTAATAGAGTCTGAATAGAAGTTGACTATACTCAGAACTGCTGAAAGGAGTAAGAAAGACTTTCTCTAGGAAGACCAAAATATTCTCTTGTAGTATGTTTTTGTTACATGGATGTAATTGTTTATAAGGCTCATCGAATTGTACATTCAGAATGTGTACTTGTGTGCTTCATTGCATATAAATTAAATATCAATTTAGGAAGAAAGAAATCTCAGTTTAAAAACAAAGCAATGCCTTAAAATGAGTAATAAGAATAGCTTGTTTGTACTGAGTGCTTGTTCTGTGATAAAAACATCAATATTCTCTTATTGGGCAAAATCTTCCTGTGTTAATACAATTAACTTAGTGGTATCTCATATTAAGTGCACAGCTGATATTAACTATTATTATGAAAAATATGAAAGTGAAAGTCGCTCAATAGCGTCCAGCTCATTGTCATCTCATGGACTATGCAGTCAATGGAATTCTCCAGGCCAGAATACTTTAGTGGGTAGCCTTTCCCTTCTCCAGGGGATCTTCCCAACCCAGGGATCAAACCCAGGTCACCTGCATTGCCGGTGGATTCTTTACCAGCTGAGCACACAAGGGCAGCCCAAGAATTCTGGAGCGGGTAGCCTATCCCTTTGCCAGTGGATCTTCCTGACCCAGGAATCGAACTGAGGTCTCCTGCATTGCAGGAAGATACATTACCAACTGAGCTAGGAGGGAAGCCCCAAACTAGAACTATCAGAAGTAAGATATGAACCCATGCCTCCAGGGGAGATTGTGACCTGAATGCAGCCTCTTAGACAAATTGGTCATCCTGACTTCCTAGCTATTACTATAAATGTGCCAAATATGTGGAAATATTTAATGAATAGGTGTGTTACAGTGTGAACTTCAGGGTAGTTACAAAATAAAACCTTTTTTTATTCTTTTATATCCAAATAGATAATATAATTGCAATTATACTATGATATCCTTCATAGGATTTGTTTTCATATCATATTGAGGTTTTCTTTAACTTCTGTTTTTATCTTTGGTACTTCAACTTCAGATAGCTACTAAAAACTTGAGATGCAATTTTATTTGAGACAGTGAAATGGAAAACTGACTAAAACTGAAAGGGTCAGGACAGTTAAACCAATTTTACTAGCTTTTATATAACGCTTAAAGAAATAACCTTCTGAGGCTGGGAATGCCTTTTTCTCTAAAAATGAAAAAGGCATCATAAAAAGACATCACTGGGTTCATAAAATTCAAATGAATCTATTATTACCAGGTTTCACAATATTAAAAGACAGATGATAAAGGGAGAAATGAAATATATGAAAGCAAATTGAAATTGATCATCAAAAATAAGAACCCTAAAAAATTCACTGGTAAACCAATTAGAATTTTATTACAGTTCAAATGATTACCATAAAATCTGATATAATTTAAGATTTGATTTTTCTATTTTCCCAAGTAAATGACAGACCTTAGCCAAGTACATTTAAAATTCTTGCTGTTTATTAAGTGTCTGGTAGCCTAAAATAAATCAGACTGTGAGATGATTATATGATAAAGTTATTCAATAAGATTCTGGTTAATTTGACTAAATTTTTGTGCCCTTTATTCATCTTTTATCTAGTAATGAGCATGAACTATCTTCATGTATCTTTACAAAAAATACTGTCTTCTGTACCTTTAATGCTAATTATCATTTATTCTGTCCTTACATCTCTTCTGTAATCATTTCAGATGATTCATTTTCAATCAATCATCATTAAGCAAAGGAATACTTCCACTGCTTATCTGAGTGATATCAACTATAAAATATTTTAAGTAACTACAGCTATATAACACCAGGCTTTCTAGTAGGCTACCCACCTACAGCAAAATAATTCCTTCTCTTTCACATCAGCAGCTCCTTGTCACTTACATACAATTAGAAGAGCAACCATTTTTTAAAGTATATAACTGTAAGGTTACTATATATATTACCATATACTAACTAGGATTTTTTTAAAGCAAACCAATAACAATTCTGTTCCTGCAATTAATTCGTATCATGAAACTAAAGCTTATTCAATATAACAACAAAAATTAATGATGAGCTTTTTAAATTTAATAGACTTTATTTTTTGGAGTAGTTTTAAGTTTACAATAGCAGGAAGTATGGTTCTTATATCCTCCCCCATTTATTTCCCTATTATAAACATCTTACATTGGTGTGATACATTTGTTATAATTGATGAATCAATATTTATATATTATTAAGTTCATAGTTTGCATTAGGTTTCACTGTTGGAAAAGAAAACTCCATGAACTTTAGCAAAAGTATGATGGCAAATATTCATCATTACAGTATTATGCAGAGTGGTTTCACTGCTCTAAAAATCTCCTGTGCTCCACTTACTCATCCTTTTTCCTAACCCCTGTCAACCATTGATCTTTTTACTCTCTCTATAGTTTTGTCTTTTCCATAGGTCATATAGTGTGAATTCTGTTGTATGTAGCCTTTTCTGACTGGCATCTTTCACTTAGTAATATGCATTTAAATTTCCTCCATGTTTGACGGCTAATTTTTTATTGCTGAATAATATTCCATTGTATGAATATACCACCATTTATTCATTCCTCTACTGAAGGATATCTTGGTGCTAAGTAGCTTCAGTCACATCTGACAGCAAATATGTCAAATGTAAAGAAAGAATTCCCTGTCATTTCTAAGATATAAGAGAAAATGCCACATTGTATTTCTATAGTCAACAGGAATTTTCTGATCATTGCTTAGCTTTTGGTGTCATTTTTTCTAATTTTAAATATGGATAAAATATGTACAATATTTTAAAATTATCTAGATAAAGAATTCCATAGAGATAAGCCTTTGACCTTCATTATTATTTTAAGGCTGTGATAATTTCAAAATATTGTGAATCAATATTAAAGATAATTAGGGGCATAATTATGTGATCATTTTGTAGCTCTAGTGGTAAAGAACCCACCTACTATTGTAGGACATGTAAAATAAGAGGGTTCAATCCCTGGGTCAGGAAGATCCCCTGGAGAAGGAAATGCAACCCACACTAATATTCTTGCCTGGAGAGTCCCATAGAGAGAGGAGCCTGGTCAGCTACAGTCCATGGTGTCACAGAGAGTCAGACACGACTGAAATGTCTTACACACAGGCAACAACAATAATACAGTGGTTGTGCTTAATACTGTGAAGTCATTCAGTTCAGTTCAGTCACTCAGGCGTGTACGACTCTTTGCGACCCCATGGATGGCAACACGCCAGGCCTCCCTGTCCATCACCAACTCCCAGAGTTTACTCAAACTCATGTCCATTGAGTCGGAGATGCCATCCAGCCATCTCATCCTCTGTTGTGCCCTTTTCTTCCCGCCTTCAATCTTTCCTAGCATCAGGGTCTTTTCCAATGAGTCAGTTCTTCACATCAGGTGGCCAAAATATTGGAGTTTCAGCTTCAGCATCAGTCCTTCCAATAAATATTCATGACTAGTTTCTTTTAGGATGGACTGGTTGAATATCCTTGCAATCCAAGGGACTCTCAAGAATCTTCTCCAACATCACAATTCAAAAGCATCAATTCTTTGGCACTCAGCTTTCTTTAGAGTCCAACTCTCACATCCATACATGACTACAGGAAAAACCATAGCTTTGACTAGACAGACCTTTGTTGGTAAAGTAATGTCTCTGCTCTTTAATATGCTGCCTAGGTTGGGCATAACTTGTGATTATCTAGGTAAAAATATAAATATGTGAAAAATAAATTACAATGCTGTTTATATGAACAAACATTATTTATATTATGCCAGCCTCAGAAAAAAAAAAGTTACTTTAGTCATGTAAAAGAAATTATACAAAATCTTAATTATTGATGTGGTTTAGCAGGTTTTAATTCCTAGCATTCTTGACAAGAGAGCAAAGAAATCCTCGAGAGTATTTGACATTCTTTATTGTTCTGTATTTTCAAGTAGTTTAGCATCAACCTAATTTTCAATGGGAAATCTTTTTCCCAATTATATTTCTGGTGCTGTTCTGGTTTGTTGTTGTTCAGTCACTAAGTCATGTCCAAGTCTTGGCAACCTCATGGACTGCAGCGTGCCAGGCTCCCCTGTCCTCCACTATCTCCCAGAGTTTGCTCAAATTCATGTCTACTGAGTCGGAGGATATCTAATCATCTTGTCCTCTGCAGTTCTCTTTACCTTTTGTCTTCTATCTTTCCCAGCATCAAGATCTTTTCCAATGAGTTGACTCTTCACATCAAGTGGTTAAAGGATTTTATCATCAGATTTAGCAACAGTCCTTCCAATGAATCTTATGGTTGATTTTCTTTATGATTGACTGGTTTGAACTCCTTGCAGTCCAAGGGACTCTTAGAGCAGGTTGAAACCAATCTGATCCAAAGCAAACAAAAGAACAACAACAACCAAACAAAACCACAAACATTAATTCATATGTGAAGGAGAAAAGAATTTTTTAGCATGAAAATATTCTCTAATTTCCCCTCATTTTTATCTACTACTCACCGCTGACCCCAAGCACTTACTTTCTAGGGTTCTTGATGGTAGGTTTCTGAATCTCTTGTGATGTAAGTGCTACAGCAGAAAGAGAAAGATCTAGGCTGTTTGAGAGGGTGAGCCTTCTCAAAATTTCAAGAAGATGGGCTGATTTAGGGAAAAAAGTGGGATGGAAGAGTTTGGACCAGGAGGAGGACACCAGGGGAGACTAATTAGCAAATGAGATTCTAGAAGCAATTGCAGCAGGAAAGTGAATCAAGGGCTAGAAGAGGTATATTTTGAAAAAATATTGCTGAGGTTATCGCTTCCATTTTTATTGTTTTTAAAAGTTCTGAAAAGTGAAATTTCTTTTAATAGCATAATTGTTGGATCATTCTTTTAAATAAATAAATATTTTCTTACTTCTCCTATCATGTTTTTTTCTCTTGATATCATTTTCCCCATTTGATATCACCCTATTGCTCTACTGCCCTTGGCAGCAAAACTTTTAGAAAAATAATTGTTTAAAGTAGCCTTATTCATGTCCTCTCTTCCCACTCTTTCTTAAACCCACACCTCTCAGGCTTTCATTCTCACACTCTACCAAAACTGTTCATGTCAAAAATGCCATGGCTTCCATATTGATAAGCCCAAGCCTCATTTAACAACTGTCATTTTACTTGAACAGCCAGCATCATTTGTACAAATAATCATGGCTTCTTCTCTAATACAATCTTTTGTTCTTTCTAGCATTTTCCATGTACCAGTTTTCTTCCTTAATAGCTGATTGTACATTTTCAGCTGTAATTAGTCATTTCTCTTGTTTTAATTTTCTTTTTTCTTCCTGTGCTTTGTTACTTAAAAATATGATTTGTGAAAACATATTAGTATTTGTTCCAAAAAATCTTCAGCAACATATAATCAAATTGTCATTTTTCCTAAAAATGCTGTATGTAACAAATATTGTATCTGTGGCAAACTAATAAAATGTATTCTAGTAAGTGGCAATTACTTTCCCCATCACCTTTTGCTTTTGGTGTCTAATGCTTTAGCACATAAAGGATGTGTGGCACAGCCTTAGAATTTAAGCAACATGTCAGTCACTTAAATTGTTGATTAATTTTGGCTTGACACCACTTATGATTTTAGATCAAGTGCTTGATGAAATAATCAGTCATCTGTGCCTGCTTTGATAAATTAGCACACGTATTTATTTGTCAAAGTGTCTAAGTGAGTCTTTAATTCATAAGTACTGTCCTGGGTAGTATGTTAACATTTTTCAACATTAAGAGACTAATACTCTCAAAGCAAAGAGAATCATGATTTTTAGAGCAAGACTGGGCTTCCCAGGTGACTCAGTGGGTAAAGAAACTGCCTGCAATGCAGGAGATGTGGGTTCAATCCCTGGGTGGGGAAGATCCCCTGGAGGAGGGCATGGCAACCCAGTCCAGTATTCTTGGCTGGAGAATCCCATGGACAGAGAAGCCTGGCAGGCTACAGTCCATGGGGTCCTAAAGAGTTGAATACAACTGAAGTGACTGAGCAAGCACATAGCAAAACCACTTTTGTAAACCATCTCTATATATTTTTTGTCAGAAATTAAGTAGAACCAGGGTGATGAACGCCTCAAACTTTTCGTCAGAAACCACACTAAAGCTAAATAGGTGTTTTTTTAAGCTATCGGTATTCTTTTATTAAATAGACTTATTAAATGTAAGACAAATTTATACTCTAGGTGATTTCCTAAAGGAAATCAATCGTGAATATTCATTGGAAGGGCTGATGCTGAAGCTGAAGCTCCATTACTTTGGCCACCTGATGCAAAGAACTGACTCATTAGAAAAGACCCTGATGCTGGAAAGATGAAAGGCAGGAAGAGAAGGGGATGACAGAGGATGAGATGGTTGGATGGCATCACGGACACGATGGACGTGAGTCTGAGTGAACTCCGGGAGTTGGTGATTGACAGGGAGGCCTGGCATGCTACAGTCTATAGGGTCACAAAGAGTCGGACACAACTGAGCCACTGAACAACAACAAAGGTGTTGAGAGAATGAGCTAGAAATTATCCACCTCACTGTGGGTAAGGAGTAGGGAGTGCTGAGCATAGAAGAAACATTTTGAAACCAAACTAAATCAGTAAATACGTACCAACATTGATCAAAAAAAATTGTATGCATGTAACTTTATCTCTGAAATTAAAAGAAAGCCAATGACAAAGGCATTCAGAACTGGCAAGCTCAATTATAATCAATCAAAGTCAAATATCAGTATATTATGACTTGGAAAGGGAGTGCTGTCATTAACCCACAGATAGTAGGATGAGGACTTCAAATACTTTTCCAATAGAAGTAGATGGAATATGCTGATGCAATGTACTCTTCAAGAATAACTCTAGCGTTACAACTTATGTCTTTATCTTTGGTAAACTAGTAAATATTTTACCCTTCCATAAGCTGTATTAAATATCTTTATCATACAATGTTTGTAGATAAGATGAAAATGAAGCTAAAGCAAAACTTTTGTTAATTATTTGAAAGCAGATTAATATACTTCTACAGAGAAAAGAAAATTAAATACAGTTGAAAAGAAATCATTACTCTCTTGAGTGGGAAATATAAGATCAATCCCAGATTTGAGAGATAGTTGTTTCATAGTATCTAACTTCCACATATTTTATAATGAGGTAAACAAGAAGAGTTGAGTAAGAGAGAATATAGAAAGTTTAAAAATGTTAGAAAGAAGTGACACATAGGATGCTGATTTCATGGGTAAGTACTTATTAAGTTCTTGTTATACTATTATGTTCTGAACCCATCGATGTCCAGTAAACAATATCTACTTTCATGGATGGAGTTTACTACCATAAGCATTCAAAATTACAAATACTCCAGGTCAAATACTTTATAACTTCCTGTGTAACTTATTCTTTTATATATGTGTTATTCTGAAGTTTGCTGTTCAATTTCTGAATATTTGGGATTTCTCCAAATATCTTACTGTAATTTGATTCATTGAATATCAATCAAATGTAATTGATTTCTAATTTAATTTCATAGTGGTCAGAAAAGATACTCTACACGATTTCAATCCTCTTAAATGTACTGAGATTTGTTTTACGGCCCATCATTGGGTCTATATATTTTTATTATTAATCGACCTGTGCTTTTGAACTGCAGTTCTTGAATGACAGGACTTTATGGTCAATTGGTTGAGGAGTAATGAGGATGAAGTATAATGAAAAAATGATTTACCTTTCTTCTTTCTCTGGGTGGCATTGCCTCTTGCTGAAAGGAGAAATGGAAATTAGCCAAGAGGTATGGGATGTGAGTGTTAATGAAATGTGGTGCATGAGGTATGCTGCAGAGGAAGGCGGTGGGCAGAGATCATACATGTCTTGGACATGCTAAAATTTAACCAGTGAGATATCTAGTGACAATTTGCTGTGCAGATATGTTACTCAGATGAGAAGCTTAGGACAGAAATATTATGAAAAGTAAAGCAAATCCAGATGTTGCCAGAAAACAGTAAAGCAAAGGACAAAGTTATATTTGCTGGCTCAAATTTTGAATTACTTTAATAAATTGTTATTTAATAATTTATACATGTATAATACTGAACCATTCTGTCCATCTCTCTGATCTTTGTTAGTATTGCTGTTTAGTAGTAAACAACTTAAGGAAAATAATTAATAGGCTTATAATTATTGGGACAATATTTCATTTTTCAAATATATACACATAAAATTAAATATCTCTGATAGAATTCTGTCATTATTTCAATTAGAATTTGTAACTTCTTATCTTCTGATGAGAAAAATTACTAGTCAGCTACAACTGTCACACATTACTTTAAAATGATCTCCTGGAAGAAAAGGTACTAACATTTTCATAGCAAAAATGTAAAAAAAAAAAAAAAATTGCAAACTATGTTTTGCCAGAGCACTACAATTCCAAAGGCTTCCCAGGTGGTGCAGTAGTAAAGAATCCACCTGCCAATGCAGGAGACACAAGAGTCATGGGTTTGATCCCTGACTAGGGAAGATCCCCAAAGTAAGAAATGGCAACTCACTTCAGTATTCTTGCCTGGAAAATTCCATGGACAGAGGAGCCTGGTGGGCTACAGTCCATGGGGCTGCAGAGTCAGATGCTACTGAGCACACACACACACACACACACACACATAGAGTTGCAGAGACTTTCCTTTCTAGAGGTACCGAAACCCTGGACTCTTCTACTGGGGAAGGTTTTTCTTTCCTGAAGAGAGGAGTATGCTTCTCAGTGAGGAAAGACAATGTCAATTAGTCATTCAGATCTGTCAATCAACATGGTGATCAGTGGAACAAAGAGGCCACAGACACATCTCTTCAGGTCTTTTACAAATAGATTATAGAAGCTTTATCTCTTTACTGAATCACAGCTATGAATAATTTTTTCCAGGAAAATAAGAAGCATTAGTCATAGTCTCCTTAGGCAAACATGCTTAAAGTCCTTGAAATCACAAGGCAATTATTCTAGGTTTGGAAGTAGTGACATCTAATTAGAATGTTAAATTAAGTTCAGTAGTGATATTGTACTTATTTATACATTCAAACTAATTTCAGTAAAGTAAATTTAGCCAACAGGGATTATTTACTTTGTCATGACCCATTATAATAAAACTATAATATGGAGAAGATTTAGAGGTGAGATGATGACTAGCTTTCTCATCCAACTTCCCTTTGAAGGAGTCACTGAGAAGAAGGAAGAAGAGGAACAGAAGGATAAAAGAAGAGGAAGAAGGAGGAGTAGAGGAAGGCGAAGAGAAAATGGAAGATGAGAGAGAGCAACAGAAAAAAAGAAGATGGAGGAGGAGGTGAAAAATATTCCAGGAGCTTCAGAGTCCTAACTTCCTTGGAAACCAGCAATATTAATCAATGCTTTGTCAAATCTCAAAGAATTTCCACTAATCAAAGATTTTAGTTCTTGAAAATAAGCTAGCAAAGTCCCACACATATTCCTACCACAGCAACAGAGAACATTCATAGGTCAGTAAGTCCCCATAGGAAACCTTTGTCCACTTCACACCCTTTTCTAAAGATTTTCTTTGCTTTTCATGTTTACAGTGAGAGATCTATGTATGCACCACTTGAATGTATTAATTAGGAGTTACTTTATGCTTATGTAAATGAATCAAGGCTCACCTTGATATTTTATAAAGAAAATCACCCAACTGTGAATCAAAGAAAAAAGAAATTAAATACAAAACAAAATTCAGTAGATATTAAAGTGGAGATTAAGTGATTTAGTAGGAATATGAAATGAGATTATTGGAGAAGACTCTTGAGGGTCCCTTGGACTGCAAGGAGATCCAACCAGTCCATCCTAAAGGAAATCAGTCCTGAATATTCATTGGAAGGACTGATGCTGAAGCTGAAACTCCATTACTTTGGCCACCTGATGCGAAGAGCTGACTCATTGGAAAAGATCCTGATGCTGGGAAAGATTGAGGGCAGGAGAAGAAGGGGACAACAGAGGATGAGATGATTGGATGGCATCACCGATTCAATGGAAATGGGTTTGGGTGGACTCTGGGAGTTGGTGATGGACAGGGAGGCCTGGCGTGCTGCAGTTCATGGGGTTGCAAAGAGCCAGACATGATTGAGCGACTGAGCTGAACTGAACTGAGCTTTGACATTAACAAATTATGTAAAGAGAAGTCAGCAAAGTCAACCTACATAACCCTGCAACATAGAAACAACTAAATCCAGGGAAAGGCATTGTGCCAAAATCTTCACAACCAATTCTACCAGTCGAGGCAAATGGTACTACTGATCACCAAAGGAAATCAGAGAACCCTAGCAAAGTAACCAAATCAGTTCTGTTAAGAGCTTTATTTGAGATGTGCTAAGTTTCTAACACCTCTGATTAAAAAGAGACACACAGCATGTAGCGCATTGTCTGCAATAATTGGCATGTTGAGGTTAACACTATACTTTCAAAGCTGTACCGTTCCCAATATTTCTCTATCCTTTGGTTTAAAGTCTTTATTTCTATGAAAACCGCTAACCCAGGAGGCCCTCTAACACTATGCATCTTAGTATATTTTGTTTTTCAGTTACTTAGTCATTGTTGACTCTTAGTGACCCCATGGACAGCAGCATGCCAGGCTTCCCTGTCCTTTGCTATCTCCTGGAGTTTGCTCAGACTCACGTCTATTGAGTCGGGGAGCCATCCAACCATCTCATGCTTTGTTATCCCCCTCTCTTCCTGCCCTCAATCCGTCTAAGCATCAGGGTTTTTTCCAGTGAGTCAGCTCTTCACATAAGATGGCCAAAGTATTGGAGCTTCAGCTTCAGCATCAGTCCTTCCAGTGAATATTCAGAGTTGATTACTTTAAGGATTGACCGGTTTGATCTTACTACACTCTCAGTTCAGTCTTTCAATCATGTCTCACTCTTTGCAACCTCAAGGACAGCAGGACTCCAGGCTTCCCTTCTATCATCAACACCCAGACCTTGCTCAAACCTATGTACACTGAATCGGTGATGCCTCCCAACCATCTCATCCACTGTCATCCCCTTCTCCTCCAGCCTTCTATCTTTCCCAGCATCAGGGTCTTTTCAAATAAGTCGGTTCTTTGCATCAGGTGGCCAAAGTAATGGAGTTTCACCTTCAGCATCGGTCCTTCCAATGAATATTCAGGACTGATTTCCTTTAGGATGGACTGGTTGGCTCTCCTTGCAGTCCAAGTGATTATCAAGAGTCTTCTCCAACACCACATTTCAAAAGCATAAATTCCTCAGCACTCAGCTTTCTTTAAGGTCCAACTCTCACATCCATACATGACTACTAGAAAAACCATAGCTTGGACTAGACAGATCTTTGTTGGCAAAGTAATGTCTCTGGTTTTTATTTATATTTTTTTTTATTTTTACTTTATTTTAGTTTACAATTCTGTATTGGTTTTGCCATACATTGACATGAATCCACCACGGGTATACATGCGTTCTCAAACATGAACCCCCCTCCCACCCCCTCCCCATAACATCTCTCTGGGTCATACCCCTGCACCAGCCCCAAGCATGCTGTATCCTGCATCGGACATAGACTGGCGATTCGATTCTTACATGATAGTATAAAGTTTCAATCCCATTCTCCCAAATCATCTCACCCTCTCCCTCTTCCTCTGAGTCCAAAAGTCCGATATACACATCTGTGTCTTTTTTGCTGTCTTGCATACAGGGTCATCACTGCCATCTTTCTAAATTTCATATAAATATGTCAGTATACTGTATTGGTGTTTTTCTTTCTGGCTTACTTCACTCTGTATAATCGACTCCAGTTTCATCCATCTCATCAGAACTGATTCAAATGTACTCTTTTTAATGCCTGAGTAATACTCCATTGTGTATATGTACCTCAGCTTTCTTATCCATTCATCTGCTGATGGACATCTAGGTTGTTTCCATGTCCTGGCTATTATAAACACTGCTGCGATGAACATTGGGGTACATGTGTCTCTTTCACTTCTGGTTTCCTCGGTGTGTATGCCCAGCAGTGGGATTGCTGGGTCATAAGGCGGTTCTATTTGCAATTTTTTAAGGAATCTCCACACTGTTCTCCATAGTGGTTGTACTAGTTTGCATTCCCACCAACAGTGTAGGAGGGTTCCCTTTTCTCCACACCCTCTCCAGCATTTATTGCTTGCAGATTTTTGGATCGCAGCCATTCTGACTGGTGTGAAGTGGTACCTCATTGTGGTTTTGATTTGCATTTCTCTAATAATGAGTGATGTTGAGCATCTTTGCTTGTGTTTGTTAGCCATCTGTATGTCTTCTTTGGAGAAATGTCTATTTAGTTCTTTGGCCCATTTTTTGATTAGGTCATTTATTTTTCTGGAATTGAGCTGCATAAGTTGCTTGTATATTTTTGAGATGAGTTGTTTGTCAGTTGCTTCATTTGCTATTATTTTCTCCCATTCAGAAGGCTGTCTTTTCACCTTGCTTATATTTTCCTTTGTTGTGCAGAAGCTTTTAATTTTAATTAGATCCCATTTGTTTATTTTTGCTTTTATTTCCAGAATTCTGGGAGGTGGATCATAGAGGATCCTGCTGTGATTTATGTCTGAGAGTGTTTTGCCTATGTTCTCCTCTAGGAGTTTTATAGTTTCTGGTCTTACATTTAGATCTTTAATCCATTTTGAGTTTATTATTGTGTGCGGTGCTAGAAAGTGATCTAGTTTCATTCTTTTACAAGTGGTTGACCAGTTTTCCCAGCACCACTTGTTAAAGAGATTGTCTTTACTCTATTGTATATTCTTGCCTTTTTTGTCAAAGATAAGGTGTCCATATGTGTGTGGATTTATCTCTGGGCTTTCTATTCTGTTCCATTGATCTATATTTCTGTCTTTGTGCCAGTACCATACTGTCTTGATGATTGCGGCTTTGTAGTAGAGCCTGAAGTCAGGCAAGTTGATTCCTCCAGTTAATTCTTCTTTCTCAAGATTGCTTTGGCTATTCGAGGTTTTTGTATTTCCGTACAAATCTTGAAATTATTTGTTCTAGTTGTGTGAAAAATGTCGCTGGTAGCTTGATAGAGATTGCATTGAATTTGTAAATTGCCTTGGGTAGTATACTCATTTTCACTATACTGATTCTTCCGATCCATGAATATGGTATATTTCTGCATCTATTAGTGTCCTCTTTGATTTCTTTCATTAGTGTTTTATAGTTTTCTATATATAGGTCTTTGGTTTCTTTAAGTAGATATAGTCCTAAGTATTTTATTCTTGGTCATAACTTTTCTTCCAAGGAGCAAGCGTCTTTTAATTTCATGTCTGCAGTCACGATCTGCAGTGATTTTGGAGCCCAAGAAAATAAAGCCTCTCACTGTTTCCACTGTTTTCCCATCTATTTGCCATGAAGTGATGGGACTAGAAGCCATGATCTTATTATTCTGGATGTTGAGTTTTAAGCCAACTTTTTCACTCTCCTGTTTCACTTTCATCAAGAGGCTCTTTAGTTATTCTTCACTTTCTGCCTTAAGGGTGGTGTCATCTGCATATCTGAGGTCATTGATATTTCTCCCGGCAATCTTGATTCCAGCTTGTGCTTCTTTCAGCCCAGCATTTCTCATGATGTACTCTGCTTATAAGTTAAATAAGCAGTGTGACAATAGACAGTCTTGACATACTCCTTTCCCAGTTAGGAACCAATCTGTTGTTCCATGTCCAGTTCTAACTATTACTTCTTGATCTCCATACAGATTTCTCAGGAGGCAGATCAGTTGGTCTGTTATTCCCATCTCTTGAAGAATTTTCCACAGTTTGCTGTGATCCACACAGTCAAAGGCTTTAACACAGTCAATAAACCAGAAGTAGATGTTTTCCTGGAATGCTCTTGCTTTTTTGATGATCCAGCAAATGTTGGCATCTCTGGTTCCTCTGACTTCTCTAATTCCAGCTTGAACATCTGGAAGTTTATAGTCCATTTACTGTTGAAGTCTGGCTTGGAGAATGTTGAGTATTACCTTGCTATCCTGTGAGATGAGTGCAATTGTGTGGTAGTTTGAACATTCATTGGCACTGCCTTTCTTTGGGATTGGAATGAAACCTGACCTTTTCCAGTCCTGTGGCCACTGCTGAGTTTTTTAATTTGTTGGCATATTGAGTGCAGCACTTTAACAGCATCGTCTTTTAGGAATTGAAATAGTTCAATTGGAATTCCATCACCTCCACTAGGTTTCTTCATAGTGATTCTTCCTAAGGCCCACTTGAGTTCATATTCCAGGATGTCTGGCTCTAGGTGAGTGATCACACCATCATGATTATCTCGGTCACGAAGATCTATTTTGTATAATTCTTCTGTGTATTCTCACCACCTCTTCT
Organism: Ovis canadensis; assembly: GCF_042477335.2. Lineage (NCBI taxonomy): Eukaryota > Metazoa > Chordata > Mammalia > Artiodactyla > Bovidae > Ovis > Ovis canadensis. Next base: position 77,550,347 of record NC_091252.1, read on the forward strand.
TAATATCTTCTGCTTCTGTTAGGTCCATATGATTACTGTCCTTTATTGTGCCCATCTTTGCATGAAATGTTCCCTTGGTATCTCTTTTTTTTTTTTTTTAAGATCTCTAGTCATTCTCATTCTATTGTTTTCCTCTATTTCTTTGCACTGATCACTGAGGAAGGGTTTCTTATCTCTCCTTGCTCTTCTTTGGAACTCTGCATTCAAATGGGTATAGCTTTATTTTTCTCCTTTGCCTTTAGCTTCTTTTTTATTTTTTTTTTTCTCAGCTATTTGTAAGGCCTCCTCAGACAACCATTTTCCCTTTTTGCATTTCTTTTTCTTGGGGATGGTCTTGATCACTGCCTCCTGTACAATGTCATGAACCTCCATCCATAGTTCTTCAGGCACTCTGTCTGTCAGATCTAATCCCTTGAATTTATTTCTCACTTTCACTGTATAATTTTAAGGGATTTAATTTAGGTCATACCTGAATGGTCTAGTGGTTTTCCCTACTTTCTTCAATTTAAGTCTGAATTTGGCAATAAAGAGTTCATTGTCTGAGCCACAGTCAGCTCCTGGTCTTGTTTTTGCTGGCTGTATAGAGCTTCTTCTCCATCTTTGGCTGCAAATAATATAATCAATTCAATTTCATTATTGACCATCTGGTGATTTCTGCGTGTCTTATTTTGTGTCGTTGGAAGAGGGTGTTTGCTCTGACCAGTGCATTCTCTTGGCACAACTCTATTAGCCTTTACCTTGCTTCATTCTGTACTCCAAGGCCAAATTTGCCTGTTACACCAGGTGTTTCTTGACTTCCTACTTCAGCATTCCAGTCCCCTGTAATGAAAAGGACATCTTTTGGGGTTGTTAGTTTTAGAAGTTCTTGTAGGTCTTCATAGAACTGTTCAACTTCAGCTTCTTCAGCAATACTGGTCGGGGCATAGACTTGGATTACCGTGATATTGAATGGTTTGCCTTGGAAAGGAACAGAGATCATTCTGTTGTTTTTGAGATTGCACCCAAGGACTGCATTTTGGACTCTTTTGTTGACTATGAGGGCTACTCCACTTCTTCTAAGGGATTCTTGCCCACAGTAGTAGGCATATAGTCATCTGAGTTAAATTCACCCATTCCAATCCTTTTTAGTTCACTGATTCCTAAAATATAGATGTCCACTCTTGCCATCTCCTGTTTGTCCACTTCCAATTTACCTTAATTCTTGGACCTAACATTCCAGGTTCCTATGCAATATTGCTCTTTACAGCATCAGACTTTACTTCCATCACCAGTCGTATCCACAACTGGGTGTTGTTTTTACTTTGGCTCTGGCTCTGTCCCTTCATTCTTTCTGGAATTATTTCTCCACTCTTCTCCAGTGGCATATTGGGCACCTACAGACCTGGGGAGTTCATCTTTCTTCTTACTACACTATGCCTTCCTAAAAGTATGGCTGCTTAGATGTGGAAAGTGAAGGCAGTGCATAAAAATTCCTGAAGGCAATTTTAGTCTTCCTTGATCCTCAAATTTGGGAGAATCTCATTTTCCCTCTGAACGAAAAAAGGACATTTTAAAAGTCTGATTCAAGCAGTTCACTCTCCAATTTTCCTGCTTTGTTTGATTATTATTCTCTAACTGGTTGGTGGAAGGAATATAGCTGTTTAAAGCATATTACAAATAAATGCGTACTCGGTGAAAGATGACTTCTTGGGTCTCTGAATATAACCACCTTTCTTAATCAACATTGCTCTGTACCAGAATTTGATAACTTGGTCAAGTTTACAAAGTTTGTAAGTGGTAGAACTGGTATACCAACCCTGACTCAAAAGCCCAAATCTTTGGATACAACTCATTATCTTCCCTACTATAGGACCTGGAATTAGAAATAATTTAAGTATATTTGTTTATTTCAAGCATTTCTAAAGATATTATAATTTTCTTATAATTTTCTCCATGGGATCTTCCCAACCCAGGGATCAAAACCATGTCTCCTGCGTTGGAGCCAGATTCTTTACCACTGACCCACCAGGGAAGCACCATATGGAAGGCTAACGTTAAGTAAATTTGTGAAGTTTGTTTTATGTTACCAAGTTCCTTCATTTTACACAACTGCCACAAGATTTCCTAGCCAAGTTTCAATACTTTTCTAATCCCACTGTAATTTACCTGTTCAGGCCATCCTAAATGTCCAGCCTTAGAGAGGAGTCAATTGTCAAGCCTGAACTGACTTCTTGGGAAGGTACTAAATGTGTGTATTCCTTGTATATAGTCTTAGAAACTTATCCTAAGGGATGATTCAGGTAGAAACAAAGCTTATTGGCACCATGGGACATAGGGAATGTTTAGAAGATAGAATGAAATACTGAAAGGGTAAATTTTGACAGAGATAGAAAATGAAGAAAAACCAAAAAAGTGAATCCCTACTAGAAGTGTAAACTTTGGGGAGCTTCAAAATTCAAAGACAGAACTTGGGGAAATTCCAAGAATTAGTAAAAAAAAAAAAAAAAAAAAAGCAATGCATCACTGAAAAAGAAACTTAGGAAAATAAATAGCTGCATTATAAATATGCTTAAATTGTAGTACAGTGGTAAATTGGTAGGCTGACGTTTTCCTATCACTTGACCAAATTTTTCTCTTCTTTTGTTGGGTCTTTCCCCTCACTCCCTAACTATCCTGTCCTGAATTGCACCCACTCCATTTCATTGTGCTGATTTCTGACCACTTGTTTGACTGCACAAACAGTATCATACTTCTTTTTCTCTTTTATCATATTTTTATCAGGAAAAGTGATTAACTCTCAAGCAAGGGCAGAAGCCATTCTCCAAAGGTAAGATGAAAGTACTTTTTTATGGATTTTTTGTTGTTGTTGCTGTTTCTCTATTTCTTTTATGTATTCAAACACCCAAGATTAGTTTGTATTATCAATCAATAAATTTTCATTTCTCACCTGAAGTGTCTGTACTTTAAAAAAAATGTTCTGACTTATTTTTAATAAACAAAAACTTACTGTTAAAAATATTATTTCCTTTTATTACCAATGGAAATGATATTGGAAGAGGAAGCCATTAGCACAATTTTACAGTATGGCCAATACTTTTTATTCTCTTGTAATTTGGAAAATGATTGTCACACAGAATTAATCACTTTTCCTTGAGTTGGACAAACTCATTAAGTGAACGTGAATCATTCAAGTAAATTATATCTCCATGCTAGAACATGAATAGCAAATGGCTATTCATTGCTTCTTTTCCAGTTTGGATCCTACCCAAACGCTCTATGAAATTTGAAATTATTTCCAGTTTAGCTTTCATGACATTGGATCTTCTTTATTTTTACTTTTTTTCATTAATAAAAGCAATTGTATCTTTGACCCATACATATAACTGTATATGCATTTCAAACGTATCTTTCATTGTAAACACAACTGAATGTGTAAGCTCAGACACGGTTGCAGCCTGGAAGGAAGAAGAGACAGATGAAGAGGAAGAAAAAGTTAGAACAAAAAAACTCATTATCCAGGCATGCCTTATAGCCAGTTCTTCAACTTAACATTTTTACACTTTACTGTTGACAGCTCAGCCTTTATGCTCATTGATGTCACCATATTTTAGCATCTAATTTATTCACTTCTTAATGCAAAAGAAATCCCTAACCAGGATTCCCTGGTGGAATTGTCTCAGGCCTCTCCTTTTGGATCTGTTTACCGTGTCAAACCAACATTCCTTAAAATTATCACTGCATTAGGCCATTCCTCCTGCTCAGAAACCCCTGGTTCCTTGATACTAAGATTTTATACTTTCTACTGATACCTTTGGAATAGAATAGTCTCTCTCATACAGAAACCTCTACTTCAAATAGATTTGTGTTCTAACTATTGATCTGCAAAATAAGAAATTGGAATTCAGGACACCTTTTGCCTTAAGGTCAAACTTCTAACTGGCAGAACTGCAGCACTAGAGTCTATACTTATTTCTGAGAGGAGATGTATTTGTCCAGTGGTTGGATTCCCAGTGGGTTTGAGCACAGTGCTATCGTTTCCCTGTTAAAGTGAGAGAAACATATCTTGGAGTAAACGTTGAGGCACAGTGGAGAAGAGGAAGAGGTCCCTCTGGCAGATTTTCCCGTGGAGGCTAATAGGATGAACTGGAATGAGAAAATGAATGAATACTGTCCTAGAGCAGCAGCTCCACTGTGGGAGGTGAGGGGGTGGGGAGAAGGTTAGATTCCTGTTGAGCATCAGCCCTAGAAACAAGGCTATGCATGAAGTGGCTAAGTATTTTAATAACACCAAGTAAGAAGGACAGTAAATCTGTGAGCCAAAGAAAATTTCCTAAAGCCACAGCAAGGATTGACACACACGTAGAGACAGCCCACGCAGGCATGTTTTACTGGAGAACTACTTTGATTTCGCTGCTGTCTGGGGCACCCATTTCTACCCAGAAATGGTGATATTCTAAGCTCCTGGAACAGCAGCAGATTCTAGGGGCCTCCTGCTTCTGGATTGTTTTTTTTTCATTCTGCTGCTAAATGTTAAAAATACCATTGTCTTTAATTATGCAAAAATTACCTACCTTGTTTGTGTTGTTACGTATTTTTAACATAAGGATTGTTAAAATAGGTTAAAATGTGCAAGCATATCAGTTGCTTGTGAGAGTCATACATTATTGTCTCTAGTTTGAGATAATTTAGTCAATAATTAATGTATTATATTGTGCATATTCATATATAATTTAAAGCTAACATTTTTTCTGGGGAAATAGAAGACTTGAACAGTTAATTTAATGAAATCTATATTGTGAAAGGAAGTAAATGCAAATTTTAGGATAAACTAATCTATAATTTAAAATATACTCACACAAAAAAAATAAAATAAAATATACTCACAAGGATTACTTTAATTTGATAATCTTCAATATCTAGGTTTTTTCCTTTAATATAACACATTAGATATTTTCCCTCTGGTCTTTGGGATTTTTGGTATCATAATAAAGTAACAAAGCATCATTTATCTCTGCAAATTAGTATCTCTTAATTTTTCTATGCAGAGGTGAGGGGAAGATAATTAAAGCATGAGAGTGATTACCATTTAAAAGTGAAAAAGAAAATGTCCTGTACTGTTTTCCCATCCTTTCCAGGTCTCTTAACCAGAATCCCTTGGCTCTAGTTTGGGAAAGCTTTCTATTCTTCTTTCCTAATGGCCAGTCATAGAAGGCATCCCCCGCTACCCTGCCCTTCTATATTCACTTGAATTGTGAGCCACATCTAATTTAAAGTAAAGTTCTGGAAATTAAAGGAGAACAGTTTTTTATTTTTTATTACCCACCACTAAGAATGTAATAGCTTTCTACTTGGAAGGCAGCTCAGGTTGCTTTGTAGATGGATAATTACAAAAATTATCACTTTGCTTCTGCCCAGAGCTGCCTGATACCTTAATACACAGTGAAGTGAAAATTTTGTAATTGTCACTATTTTAAAAGGTGATAATTTAAGTAGTTAGCCAGAAGGATCATGTGGTCCCTCCTATCAAGTGGCAAGATGTGATGCCAGTGAGCACCTGAGGATGAATACAGAGGTTGTCATGGCAACGCTGAAATTTGGCAAACTGCTCAAAAAAGCAGAAGTGCTCCTGCGAATCTCAGGAATGTGTGATGAATGGTTTCTCCTTGCAGGCCTAACTGATCACTTGGTTGGAGTATTGGAACCAAAGTGCAGGCAGTTCTTGGATGTACCTTAGGTTCTCCAGGCTTATGGTTCTCGGGGAAGCCTTGGTCTTTTTAGCCAACTGAGGTTTGCTTTACTTCTTCATGAGTATCACTTCGAGCATTTGGAAAATATGTACTATCCAGTCAATATCCAGATGGGTTTTTTTACTTATAATTTGAAAAACTATCTATAACATTGTTAAACACAAACATAGCAGCATCTGGACTTTTTAAGGAACATATGAAACAATTGCAAAGGTTACTCTAATTGAAAAGCAGTGCTTGTTTTTCAGTTTTATAGCTTTCCTGAGGGTTGGGAAAATACAGATGAGACAAAGCATTTATACACAATTTAAAGCTATAATCAAAAGATATCTATTGTTGATATTATATCTAAGTGAATCATGTTTAGTTTCTGTTGCATCTGACTCTTAGCGACTCTGTGGACTGTAGCCCTCAGATTCTTCTAGCCATGAGATTTCCCAGGCAAGAATACTGGAGTGGCTTTCCATTCCCTTCTCCAGGGGATCTTCCTGACCCAGAATCAAACCTGTATCTCCTCATTGGCAGGCAGATTTTACCACTGAGCCACCAAGGAAGCCCAGCTAAGTGAATACATACTTAAAATTAATGTTAAACCCCTTGAAAAGCAAAGATCTAGCTTCCTTTCCTCCAAAACAGAAGAAAAGGGTAAAATGTTTTGTAGAATCCAGTTATCATGGCAACACAGTCTACACACCTTATTCAATACTGTACACCTCTTTCTCAAATGAAATTCCGAATTCCTTTCTAGAGCTTTTGAGATGTAAATCATGTTGCATTTTCTCATTAAATTGTTTTTCTAAATTTCTCCAAGTCACTGAGCCTTGAGTATTAGCAATGCACTTGGTACTTCTTGATCTGTCCTCAAAAAACATAAAATTGACTAGTATAGTCAGACACATTAATTGCAACAACTTTCACAGTGTACGATGTACTATAATAAGATATAAGTATTTTACTGCATTAGAGTTGGTGATTCTTCTGGAGAAGGAAAGGGGCAAGATGCAGGCTAAGAGGAAAAGGAGAACAGAAACAGACAAAAACTGAGGCAATGCTGGAAGTGTAATGTTCACAAAACAACCCAGTAATAACTAATATTAGGAATCTGGGATTAACAGATACACACTACTGTATATGAAATAAACAACAAGGGCCTGCTATATAGCACAGTAATAACCAATGTCTTATAATAACCTATAATGGAAATGAATCTGAAAAGAATATATATATATATATATATTTATATATTTACTGAACTGAATCTCTTGGGCTATACACCTGAAACATTGTAAATCAACTATACTTTCATTTAAAAAAAAAAAAGTGAAAGGCAACTGAAGTGTAAGACCTGGAAGGGAACTTTCAGAAAATGAGTTTAGAGAAACAGGCTTGAGGAGAAAGAAATGGCAACCCACTCTGGTATTCTTGCCTGGAGAATCCCATGGACAGAGGAGGCTGGCAGGCTACAGTCCATGGGACTGCAAGAGTCAGACACAACTTAGTGACTAAACCACCAGCATGTTGTAAAAAGCATTGACTGTTTCAAACAATGATGTGATATAATCATATCTAAACTCTAGTTATCAGCATGGGAGTGGACACAGAGAAACCCAGAGCTGGGGAAACCAAGCTGAAGAAAACAGAACTAGGACAGAACTAAATAGAGAAGAAAAGAAAGACCCTTGACTATTACAGTACCAACAGACTATATCTTCCAAGGATTTACCATGCATTTTCTAGCCGACTGCTTTTCAAAACATAGTGTCGTTTCACCTGCCCTAGACTCTGTTCAGTCACTATTACAATCCCCTATTGCTTACTCCTTGGAAGAAAAGTTATGACCTACTTAGATAGCATGTTGAAAAGCAGAGACATTACTTTGCCAACAAAGGTCCATCTAGTCAAGGCTATGGTTTTTCCAGTGGTCATGTATGGATGTGAAAGTTGGACTGTGAAGAAAGCTGAGCGCCAAAGAATTGATGCTTTTGAACTGTGGTGTTGGAGAAGACTCTTGAGAGTCCCTCAGACTGCAAGGAGATCCAACCAGTCCATTCTGAAGGAGATCAGCCCTGGGATTTCTTTGGAAGGAATGATGCAAAAGCTGAAACTCCAGTACTTTGGCCACCTCATGTGAAGAGTTGACTCACTGGAAAAGACTCTGATGCTGGGAGGGATTGGAGGCAGGAGGAGAAGGGGACGACCGAGGATGAGATGGCTGGATGGCATCACTGACTCGCTGGACGTGAGTCTGAGTGAACTCCGGGAGTTGGTGATGGACAGGGAGGCCTGGCGAGCTGCGATTCATGGGGTCGCAAAGAGTCGGACACGACTGAGGGACTGAACTGAACTGATTGATAGATAAGGAAACTAAGGCATGGCAAAATTAAAGAACTTCCTATGGTTACACGTAGATCAAGAGATTTTGAATCAAATCTGAATCCAGAGGCACATCTATTGAGAAAGAGAAGATAAAGAGTTAAGGGGAGGGGTGGGGGGCGCGGTTAGCAGCAAATCATTTCTTTCCATCTCTACTTTCCACAAACAGTAGCCCTTTCATTAAACATTTTCATTACAGTAGGAAAAAAAAAATAATGAATCCTTTGCAATGCTTCTAATTAATTTCACAGGCTAATAAAGAAATCGTGGTACAGCTTAATGGAGATTCATTAACAATATTATGATATTGTACTATTTTAGAGGCTGAGAAAGATTCGTAGAGTACAATGGGTTTTTCTTCCTTAATTTTATCTTCTTATCCTCAGTACTTTGCACAATGGAGCAGGGGGACTCACAATAATTTGTTAAATAGAGGCTTGGATGTCAACTAGACCAATCTTGTTTTGCAAATGACAATCCTGAGACCCACTTAATCTTATGACTTGAGAAGGCAGGGCACAAAACTCACATCTTCTGACTTCAGTGAGCCAAGAAAATTTGTATAAAGAATGCATTCATTTTAATAGAATGGTTATAGGAATAGCACAGAGAACCAACATTGCAAATACGTATTTGTACTAGGAAAGTACAGTCGACAGATGAAATGTACTATATCATAAAGAGTCGACAAAAAACATTTAGCTGCCACAGATAAGAAATTTATTGGTTTTAAAATGTTTAAAAACTGGCATTGTACAGAACAATTTAACAAATTTATTTGTACCTGTTCTAATGTGGAATTTCTGAAATTTATTTACTGAAACAGTTTGACTTGTCTTGGTTCTTTGTGCCTTATATTTATATTAAAATTCACACATGACTGAAAATGGAAAAATAAAATAACTTGCTGATATATGATTCTATCACCTGTGTTTTCATTAATTATCATACACTTAAGTACCTTTGGGCCACATTGAGCCACACTGAAAACTATCAACAACAGGAAGAAGAAATCTATTGTTGTTTACCTAGAAATGAAATATTACCTATAGAGGATTTCAGCAAGTTCTCCACATATGACTCTTTAGAGTCTAGTAAGTTGCTTTCTATTGGCCTTCTATAATTTGTTATTTCATCAATATTCATGTTAAAAAGACTTGAAAATTAGACGTGTTCCACAGTTTCTAGAAGTTGTGCATGCTAAGATGTTTGAAGGAGTTAATTATCACTGAGAGGATATTCATAACTTCCAAGCTTAAAATCAGCCCTTAAATTATACAAGTAAGGGAAAGGAAATTTTGCTGTCAATTTTCTGTGAATTTCATCCATGATGCAAAATACATTTTTCAATCTTAATCTGGGCAAAATTATGTTTTTAATTATTAAAAATGTTCTAAAATGTTCTACATTGTCACCCTAATGTTAACCAGTTGTAGTACAACAGAGATGCAAAGATTTAATGATCCTTGAAAAATAAATTAGATATATTTGTGCACTTCTTGAGTCTCAAGCATATTTGTTTTGTTTTTACTTTCCTTCTCAAAAAGCAATTTAAAAAGTGAAGTCAATGTAGTATAAATATTTTGCTTTCCCATCAATTTCAAAGATAAAAGGGGTAGTTTAATGGAGTGTGAGAAATGACATCAATTTTATAAAGACTTTTATTATCAGTGTGGAAGCTTTTAAGGACATTCCCTTTTAAAAAGAAAACAACATAAAAATACATTTTATACTCTATTTTTACATTGTTTTAAGACTATTATGCTGCCATGTTTTTCACACTCTTCTAGATTAATTAATTATTTCATAGGACTATAAATCAGCTTATGTGACTCAATATCAAACAACCAAACCAATCAGAAATTGGACAGAGGACCTTAACAGACATTTCTTCAAAGAAGACATACAGAGGGCCGAGAGGTACATGAAAAGATGCTCAACATCGCTAATTATTAGAGAAATGCAAATCAAAATCACAGTGAAGTATCACCTCACACTGGTCAGAATGGCCATTAAAAAATCTATAAACAATAGGCTGGAGAGGGTGTGGAAAAAAGGAAACCCTCCTACGCTATTGGTGGGAATGTAACTTGGTGCAGCCCCTATGGAGAACAGTAAGGAGTTTCCTTAGAAAGCTAAAAATAAAGTTACCATTTTTTTTGAGCCAGCAATTCCACTCTTGGGCATATATCCAGAGAAAAACGTGGTTCGAAAGGTTACATCCACCTCAGTGTTCATCACAGCGTGGTTTACCATAGCCAAGACATGGAAGAAATCTAAATGTCCATCAATAGATAGACAGATAATGAAGATGGGTACATATATACAATGGAACATTACTCAGTCCTTAAAAAGAATAAAATAATGGCATTTGCAACATGGATGGATCGGGAGATTATCATACTAAGTGAAGTAAGTCAGACAAAGAAAGACAAATATCCTATGGTATCGCTTATACATAGAATCTAAATAATACAAATGAACTTACTTACAAAACAGACTCATAGACTCAGAGAACAAATTTATGGTCACCAAGGAGGAAGAGATAGGAGGGAGGGATAGATATGTGCACACTGCTATATTTAAAATAGATAACCAATGAGGAACTACTGTATAGTACAGGGAACTTTTCACAATATTCTGTAATAACCTAAATGGGAAAACAATTTGGAAAAGAATAGACACTCGTATATATATAACCAAATCACTTGCTGTGCAATTGAAACTAACACAACATTGTTACTCAACTGTACTCCAATATAAAATTTAAAAAAAATTAGACCAGAATACCAGCACCAAGTCAGGACTAAGCAAAAGCACCATGGAGTGCCAGCATATTACACTTTGCGGTTGTTTATATCTATCTGTGTGTGTGCCCAGTCGCGTCCAACTCTTTGCAATCCATGGACTGTAGCCTGCCCGGCTGCTCTGTCCTTGGAATTTTCCAGGTAAGAACAGTGCTGTGGGTTGTGTTTCCTCTTCCAGGGGATCTTCCCAACCCAGGGATCGAACTCACATCTCCTGCAGCTCCTGCATTGCAGGTAAATTTTTTACCACTGAGCCATTGGGGATCCCCCTAACAAGACATAGTATTACAAATTCATAAAAAATGTTTCTCATGCATTTTCTAATCCTTTCAGTCAGATGTTCAATGACTTGAAAGCCTGAGTGAGATTAATTAGAAAGCTACAGATTGTATGCCATCTTCTAAAAATACAGCCCTGTTTGATGTAGATTTCATATGGCTGGTTGCAGACTTTCCAGAGAGAGTTACACAGAATCTATCAGACTCTTAAGATCAACTAAATAATCAAATACACATTTGAGCACATTTCATACAAGGACTTTGCACACCACTGTAGAAACCATTACCTAAAGCTTTTGTTAATGATGAAAATTAGCAATCTTATCTGTCTACAGATAATAGAACTTGTGAAAAATTTCTCCAATAAATAGCTGTAGCAAATTATTTTCTATTTTGCATGCTGTGCTATTTTGAAATTTTAAAAACAAAATTAAGATGAACTTTTAATTGAGAAAAATAAGTTTTAATAACTTCACACGTAGGTAGATCTAGATAATACAAATTACAAAAAGTAGAAATTATCAACATTCCAAAAGATTTTTTTGATGTTTTATTTCACTTTAATGAGGTTTTATTTATCCACTTTTTATTTTATAAGTTATGATTTTCTTGTCAAGTCTAAGATCACTGCTCAGCCCTGGATTCTGGATATTTAGATCAATGTGTTTTTCCTAAACATTTTATAGTTTTACATTTTATATTTAAGTCATGGAGGCATTTTGAGGTTTGTTTTTTGTTTTTTTAAATAAGCTGTGAGATGTAAGTCAAGATTTGCTTTTTACCAGTGGATATCTGACTGCTCCATATGTCTTCAACCAGCTGTCCCACCTCCACTGAATTGCTTTTGCACATTTGTCAAAAATCAGGTAAATCAATATGGGCCTTTTTCATGTGTTCTCCATTTTGAATCATTTATGTGTTTATCTCTTCAATAATATCACAATATAGATACTTGGTAAGACTTGCTGCTGCTGTTGCTGCTGCTGCTGCTGCTGCTAAGTCACTTCAGTCATGTCCGACTTTGTGCAACCCCATAGACAGCAGCCCACCAGGCTCCTCCGTCCATGGGATTTTCCAGGCAAGAACACTGGAGTGGGTTGCCATTGCCTTCTCCTGGTAAGACTTAATATAGGGTAGAATGATTCCTTGAGCCTTCTTCTTTGTCAAGATTGTTTCAACTATTCCATGACCTGAGCATTTTGGTATAAATTTCAGAATATATTAGTCTATATGAATGAAAAGCTTTGTGGGAATTTTGATAAGAATTGTACTAAACATTTAAAAAGTTTTTGAGAGAATGTCTACTATGTTAAGTGTTCTAATTCATGAACACAATACATCACTCCATTCATTTAGGGGAATGTTCAATGTTAGAACTTGGGGAAGTTCTTTCAGCAATACTGGTAATTTTCATTTTACAGATGCTACTCAGTGTTTTAAAAAATGTATGCCTCAATTCAAGTTATCAGGTAGTAGGAACTAATTCTACAATTACATCATCATATAGATTGTTCTGGCTCAGAGGTTAAAGCATCTGCCTGCAATGTGGGAGACCTGGGTTCAATCCCTGTGTCAGGAAGATTCCCCTGAAGAAGGAAATAGCAACCCACTCCAGTATTCTTGCCTGGAGAATCCCATGGATGGAGGAGACTTTGGGGTTACAGTCCATGGGGTCGCAAAGAGTCGGACACGACTGAGCAACTTCACTTTCACTTTCATAGATTGTTCTTACATTTGCACTTATATATTCCTTTTTTTAATAGAAATACAGTTAATGACAGTATTATGTTTCTTTCAGACATACTACATATTGATTTGAAATTTGCATAAATTATGAAATTATCACCATAATAAGTCTAGTAATCAGCTGTCCCCAAAGTTATTACAGTATTATTGACCAGATTTCTTATGCTGTATATTTCATCCCAGTGACATTCATTATATAAGTGGAGGTTTGTACCTCTTAAACCGCTTCATCTATTTTTTTCCAGTCCTCCGCTCTCTTCCCTCTGGCATTCACCCATGTGCTCTCTGTATCTGTGGGTATGTTTTCATTTTGTTTTGCTTATTTGTATTTTTTGAATTAATTATGTATTTTTAATAATAACACCACTTTATAACCTAAATGGAAATCTAAAACTATATTCGTCTCTGAGATACTCTTTTTTGTACTAAAAAATTCATTCTATACAGTATATTGTTCTCAAAAGCTTCAAACATGCTAGGTTCAACTGTAAGAGATGTTTTCTAAATTTATTTTGATAATCTGAGTTATTATATGTAGATGAAGTCACCAAGTATGGTTGTTTAGCAGTTAGTGTTTAAGAATTAGCCAAAGGACATTTCATTGTTTAAACAAAATAAGTCATAAATGTATAAAAATAAGAAATCATAGAGTATTAGCATAACAGTAATTTCTTATTGATCTGATATTTACTTACCTAATAAATAAATTAATGAAGAATGGTGTAGCCTGAAGATTGTTTATGCCTACTACCAATGTCAGCTAAGCCCCTCCAGAAGACATATTAGCATACACATGTTCAGTTTTTGTACTAATTTTATGAGCAATACTTTTTGCTTCCCGTTTTAAGTTGAGTCTAATCAGCAGGTGACATTTTCAGACTCTAGTTTCTTTCACTGAGGCTTACTTCCTTTCATTTCAGTAAGCATGACTCTCTTCTAGACTACAAGTAAGAAATACTTGATTTATCTTTATTTTTGAAGTGCACTATTCATTGTAGGCTTGATTATTCCTCCTTTTTCTCATGACATTTCTAAAGTCTTTTTTACTTTCTATAAATATTTGTCATACATGACCTATTTCACTTACTTCCTGAGTTTAAGCCTCTTTCACTTTCAATTAATTCAAATTAAGTAAATTAGTTGAATATTAGTGCTCAAGCATTTATTTGACTCCTCTACTAGAATATGATCTCATTGGGGAGAGGGATAAATTGGAAGATTGGGAGTAACATATACACACTACTATATATATATATATATATAATACATAATTAATAAGGACCTGTTAGAACTGGACATGGAACAACAGACTGGTTTCAAATAGGAAAAGGAGTACGACAAGGCTGTATATTGTCACCCTGCTTATTTAACTTATATGCAGAGTACATCATGAGAAATGCTGCACTAGAAGAAACACAAGCTGGAATCAAGATTGCTGGGAGAAATATCAATAACCTCAGATATGCAGATGACACCACCCTTATGGCAGAAAGTGAAGAAGAGCTAAAAAGCCTCTTGATGAAAGTGAAAGAGGAGAATGAAAAAGTTGGCTTAAAGCTCAACATTCAAAAAACAAAGATCATGGCATCCGGTCCCATCACTTCATGGCAAATAGAACGGGAAACAGTGGAAACAGTGTCAGACTTTATTTGGGGGGGCTCCAAAATCACTGCAGATGGTGACTGCAGCCATGAAATTAAGAGACGCTTATTTTTTGGAAGAAAGGTTATGACCAACCTAGATAGCATATTCAAAAGCAGAGACATTACTTTGCTGACTAAGGTCCATCTAGTCAAGGCTATGGTTTTTCCTGTGGTCATGTATGGATGTAAGAGTTGGACTGGAAGAAGGCTGAGCATCAAAGAATTGATGCTTTTGAACTGTGGTATTGGAGAAGACTCTTGAGAGTCCCTTGGACTGCAAGGAGATCCAACCAGTCCATTCTGAAGGAGATCAGCCCTGGGATTTCTTTGGAAGGAATGATGCAAAAGCTGAAACTCCAGTACTTTGGCCACCTCATGAGAAGAGTTGACTCATTGGAAAAGACTTTGATGCTGGGAGGGATTGGGGGCAGGAGTAGAAGGGAACGACAGAGGATGAGATGGCTGGATGGCATCACAGACTCGATGGACGTGAGTCTGAGTGAATTCTGGGAGTTGGTGATGGACACGGAGGCCTGGCGTGTTGGGATTCATAGGGTCGCAAAGAGTCAGACATGACTGAGCGACTGAACTGAACTCAACGGATACAGCTCAGGGAACTCTACTCAATACTTTGTAAAGGCCTATATGGGACAAGAATCAGAAATGTGTGAATATGTATATACATAACAAATTCACTTTGCTGTACACCTGAAACTAACACAACATTGTAAATCAACTATACTATAAACAATTTTTTTTAGAAAATAGGAAAAAATATTAAATTCTATAGACTATATTGATCTTTGTCATAGGCAACACACATATGTTAAGATATAAGTAAAGATATATATAATCTCCCAAAATAATAATATGATATCATTTCCTATATGAGTTTTAATACAAATATTACTTATTCCTTGACAACCTACTATCTGTTATGCAGGTCAGGAACCAACAGTTAGAACTGGACAAGGAACAGCAGACTGGTTCCAAATAGAAAAAGGAGTACATCAAGGCTGTATATTGTCACCCTGCTTATTCAACTTATATGCAGAGTACTTCATGAGAAACGCTGATCTGGATGAAGCACAAGCTGGAATCAAGATAGCCAGGAGAAATAGTGTTAACCTCAGATATGCAGATGACACCATCCTTTACGGCAGAAAGTGAAGGAGAACTAAAAAGCCTCTTGATGAAAGTGAAAGAGGAGAGTGAAAAAGTTGGCTTAAAGCTCAACATTCAGAAAACGAAGATCATGGCATCTGGTCCCATCACTTCATGGCAAATTGATGGGGAAACAGTGGAAACAGTGAGAGACTGTGATTTTGCGGGGCTTTAAAATCACTGCAGATGGTGACTGCACCCATGAAACTAAAAGACACTTACTCCTTGGAAGGAATGTTATGACCAACCTAGACAGCATATTCAAAAGCAGAGACATTACTTTGCCAACAAAGGTCTGTCTAGTAAAGGCTATGGTTTTTCCAGTAGTCATGTATGGATGTGAGAGCTGGACTATAAAGAAAGCTAAGTGCCAAAGAGTTCATGCTTTTGAACTGTGGTTTTGGAAAAGACGCTTGAGAGTCTCTTGGACTGCAAGGAGATCCAACCAGTCCATCCTAAAGGAGATCAGTCCTGGGTATTCATTGGAAGGACTGATGTTGAAGCTGAAACTCCAATACTGTGGCCACCTGATGTGAAGAGCTGACTCATTGGAAAAGACCCTGATGCTGGGAAAGACTGAAGGCAGGAGGATAAGGGGATGACAGAGGATGAGATGGTTGGATGGCATCACCAACTCAATGGACAGGAGTTTGGGTAAACTCCAGGAGTTGGTGATAGACAGGAAAGCCTGGCATGCTGCAGTCCATGGGGCCACAAATAGTCAGACACAACTGAGCGACTGAACTGAACTGAACTGAATTGATGGATTCTATAAGTATTCAAAGAAAAACATAATCATACCCCTGAATTTTTTTTAATATTTATTTGTTATACTCCCTAGAAATAATATTAATCTCATACTTCATATAATATTATACCTATACATATAATCATACTTCTATCTTAGAATCATATCAATTGGCAAAGGAAAGTCAAACAACGTTGAGACAGGATATGATCAGAATAAAATACATATTGCCAGTTGTACCCTGTACAATGACAGTTGTCCAAACTGCTAGAAGCTAAAATTCAGCTCATGTGCTTCACCAAAGCATGGGCATCAGTTTCATTTACCCAAAGGAGAACTGTTTTCACAAAGATTTAATATAGACATTTAATAGATGCCTTGTGTGGCATATCAGAAGTGATGGTGTTCTCTAAGTTTCCCTCCAGCTTTAAAACTCTAAAGAGGTTCCAAGGAGACAGACATGATCAGACATGAATATATTGGAACAAGCTTCATGCACCAAGTAGAACTCAAACTGGATCTTGATAATTAGTACAGAAAAGATTAGGCACAAAATTGCTAGTGAAAGAAAAATAAATTTTTAAGACACAACGTTGAGAATGTATGTACTGTATTTAAGGAAAAGAATTACTGCTAGGAATCTGTAAATCCACATTCAGGTAACTATATTCTCAATAAACAATTTTTCAATGCAGGGGTGAAATAGACTTTGAAGAATAAATTGAATTCTCCTGTGTGTAGATTAGGAGATAAGAAAGTAAACAGAAAAACCCTAGAAATTACTGAGAGTAAAATGTTGGACCATGCCCAGATAGCACCAAGCAACACAGGTGAGATGACTAAAGTAGCAGACAGCTAACATAAAGACTTTTGAAATTTTGCATCTTCAGAAATACAATTTCCTTTGCAGGTGATCAGTAGATCAATGCTTCTGTTGTGTAAAAAGAAATATACAGATCTTTCCATCTGCTAAGCCTCCACAGTTGCTGAAATGTTTTTGCCACTGATATTATGAAGAAATGGTTGCTCACATGCAAACAAATCAGCTATAATGGCATTGCTTGCTCAAACATAGCTGATCATTTACAAAAAAATTTATGAGCGTGTTGCCTACCGTGTTTGGCAACAATCCACAAAACTAATACCACTTTATGCCTCAAGGTTTTTGCTAATATAAATACATTTTTGAGGGTAGGAATAATTTGAGAAACCACAGTGTTCTGTAGCTCATCATTGGAAATTATAATTAGCACATCAGTAAATTACCTGTAGAATTTTATTTCCATGAACAAGAAAATAATGTTATCTCACTCAGTGCAGCAGGCTGATATGAATTATGACTTTCATAAAAATGAACCTTTATGATTATCCACCAAAGGTGTGAATCCATGACAGTGATGTTACTATTCCAGAAGCTCATTATTCTGAAGTACAGAATAATGTTCATAGAATATTTTCAAGTCCCTAAAATTGCTTGAACATAAGTATGTCCTGCTCCATTTCCTTCCCTCTGAGATCAGGGTGCTAAACATTTTATTTTTTCCCTTTGTTTAGTTGGTATCCTTAAATACTCCAAGAAAATCTCTTCAAATGTATTTACAGGAGATTACTATTGTATCATAACTTAATTTTACTGATTAAAATTTCAAGAAGAAAGCTGGTTAAAAGGCTCATGATATGAAATGTGCCAGATAGATAGATATACAATTGTCATCTGCACAGTATTTACACACTACTTTAAATTTCAAAACAGCTTTTAAAATATAAAAAACATGCTTCTTTCTTCACTTTTCAGTGATAATTTTATCTTTTATCACTAAGTAGTTTACAGAAAAGAAATGTGGGTTTTTTCTGTTTTTCTGCTAAAAATTATTAAGGAGAGAATATGTCTCATCTGAGTGCTTTAAGTTACCCATTTAGAAATCTAAACATCACTGTGACTAATTGCTTTGCAAAAAAAAAAAAAAACCATGAAATAATAGGATTAACATACTGAGGTGGGATTTTAGAAATAATCTAATCTTCAAAAACTGCCATGCTTAAGTCCATTCTACATGAATCAGAGCAAGTTCTTTACTCTGTGTTTGAATAACTTCATTCACAAAAAACTGATTACCTTTAATACAGTATGTTTTGTCTTTATAGATTTATGGCAGTGATTCTTTACATCCTCCGTAGATTTTATCTACTGTTCCATGCTCCATGGATGGAGTTTAGCCTCTAGCTGGCAGTTCTTGAACATTTACATATAGATAAGGTTTAGGAAAGCAGAACTCTCTTTAGTAAGCCATCTAGAGATTAAGTCCTGCTACTGAGACCCAGTCCCCATAATTGAAATGCAGCCTCCTAATCTAGGAGACCTCTGCTACCTCCTGTGGCCTGCAACCAATCCTCTACTGGAAAGAGAAAATCTTATTCTTTCAGTTGCTGAAGGATCTTGGACAAGGTATTTCACGTAGCTAAGCCTCCATTTCCCCATCTGTAAAATGGGGATTAGAATAACTATTTCATAAAGTTATTGTGAGGATTAGATGGGACAATGCTTTTAAGTGTTTAGTGCGTTTCCTAGAATATGGTAAGTACTCATTTGTTGTTGTCCAACTCTTTGCAACTCTGTGGACTACAGCATGCTAGGCTCCTCTGTCCTTCACCATCTCCTGGAGTTTGCTCAAACTCACGTCCATTAAGTCATATCCAACCATCTCATTCTCTGTCGCCCCCTTATCCTTTTGCCTTCAGTATTTCCCAGCATCAGGGTCTTTTACAACAAGTCCACTCTTCACATAAGGTAGCCAAAGTATTGAAGCTTCAGCTTTAGTATCAGTTCTTCCAATGAATATTCAAGATTGATTCCCTTTAGGATGGACTGGTTTGATCTCCTTGCAGTCCAAGGGATTCTCAAGAGTCTTCTCTAGCACCACAATTTGGAAAGATCAAAACACTCATAAGCATTCAGTTCAGTTTTGTTCAGTCACTCAGTCGTGTCCAACTCCCTGCGACCCCATGAATCGCAGCATGCCAGGCCTCCCTGTCCATCACCAACTCCTGGAGTTCACTCAGACTCATGTCCATCGAGTTGGTGATGCCATCCAGCCATCTCATCCTCTGTTGTCCCCTTCTCCTCCTGCCCCCAATCCCTCCCAGCATCAGTCTTTTCCAATGAATCAACTCTTCTCATGAGGTGGCCAAAGTACTGGAGTTTCAGCTTTTGCATCATTCCTTCCAAAGAAATCCCAGGGCTGATCTCCTTCAGAATGACTGGTTGGATCTCCTTGCAGTCCAAGGGACTCTCAAGAGTCTTCTCCAATACCACAGTTCAAAAGCATCAATTCTCATAAGCATTAGTTAATATTAATTCACCATCTCAGACAAATTTCTTCTTTCTCTAATATTCTCTCCTGGCTTAGAAAACACAAATATGTGTATAACGGCCAAGAATAAATATCCGTATATTTAGGATATAATACACAAAATTTTGTAAACAATGTCTGTCTGTAAATGTTAGCACATAAATGCAAATAAACACTTATCTGGCTTCAACAGCAGGTGGATTTAGGTAAGCAGAACACAGCTAAATGACTGGGATTGTGTCCATTTTACCAATACATTTTATAATATGCTGTCTATATTTTAATTGCAACACCTCCTGCTAATTTCTGAAAGGAAAATTTTTGGTTTATACTTTAATTAGATTAGCTGAATAAATATTGCCATGTAGTTACCCATTACATTTTCTAAAGCTATTTAGTGTTTCTGTAAAAATCTTTTCATTTTAAGAAATACAGTGGCAAAATTTAACTTAAAAATTCTATCAAGCATCCTACTAAATGCATGGTTAGCTAGCCTGCATGATGATATTAAAATAAAAATTATTGTCCTGCCCTAAAACCCAGGAGATCTTCAGGCAAGGAAGACAAATTAGAAAGCTTTTGCAATAATTATGAAAAGAATAGGGATGAATGAAGGAAGAATAAACTGAAGGAAAAAGGGAGATACTAATGAGAAAATGTTGCTAAGATAAATCAAGAGCTTTTGCAAACCAACTGGGTGTGGAGAATGGGGAAGAATGAGGAATAAAAATATTTTCCTTTTTTTCTAACTCAAAACCACTGAGTTGGTAAAGCTTGTCAAGTCTATCCCATGACAACTCTAAAATTAGAAGCAAAATAAGAATGTAATCCTCTTAAGTTAGATAAATCTGAGTTTAAGTCTCAGTTCCACCATTTGTGATCCACAGGACTGTGGGAAAACTTGTTAGTTTCCTTGAGATTGGATTTTGTAGACTGTGAAATAGTGATGATCCTGGAATTGGGTTATCTCTATCACTCAACTCAAATGAAAATATGCAAAAAGACCCCTTAGGTTTTTTTAGTAAGATGGTATCAGAGGTAGGAAAGCAGATCCCTGGAAAGCTTTGAGGCAGGTGGGTAGTTCAGATAATAATATATTATATTTAAGAAAGCAGCATGATAAGCAGGTGTCAATATCTCAAAGGCCATTTGGAAGTAGCCTTGGTCCTCAGATAAACAGTTGAGCTAAACACAGAAACAAAAATACAAAAGCAAACAGACAAATGAAAGATTTAAGAATCATCTATGCAACTCTGATGTCTGAAGCTATGAGAATGTATGAGAAGGTCAAGAAGTTTAAAGTATTTGCCTTATTTTTTAAAAGGAGAATAATGCAGTGACTACTTCATCACTTATAAACTCTTTCATTCACTAACTAATTTAAAAAAATTTGAACACATACTATATGCTAAATACAGAGCTAAGCCCTGCCTTCACAAACATGACTGGGGCAAATTCTTTTCCCTCAAGAAGCTCATCTAAAAAAAAACAAAGAAAGAAAAGTTTGTTGCATGCAAGAAAATATAAATATGTAAAATGTGCCAATATTTTTGAAGTATAGTTGATTTACAATGTTTTGTTAATTTCTGCTGCACAGCAAATTGATTCAGCTATGCATATGTAGGCATTCTTTTTTTATATATTCTTTTCCATTATGGTTTATCATAGGATACTAAATACAGTTCTCTCTGATCTACAGTAAGACCTTGTTGTCTATCCAAGAAGTCCATCTTTTAAAGGTAGAATCACACTTGAACACAAATATTTTTAATTTCATAGCAGGTAATAGGGCATTGAGTCTCTGCTCCTGAAATTTTCTTAGGGGCAAGGGAGATCATCAAGAAAGGCTCACAGAGCTAAGCTTACGCTTAAAGAATTGAGGAATAAATAATCTGCTAACGAGGTAAAAAGCATTCACAGGAGGTGAATTAATTCCTGCACTTACATATACACAGAGGCATAAAAGCCCATGAGGTGTCCACGAAAGAGCAAACCATGGCCAATGGCTGGAGTCCAGGGATGGTGAAGGAGAAAATTAGAGACAGGGAAAGGAAAGATCATGAATTGCAGATTCTTAAGGAATTTGGTTGCTCTTTCTCTGTAGACGATGAGAAGCCATTAAAGGACAGAGCATCCAGAAAGCTGGATACAAATAAATTAAATTTTGTATTTTAAATCAAATGATTACTGTCACCAAAATTCACCATGGCAACAAATAGTTTCATGTTGTGAAAAAAATAGCTGAAATTATTTTGACAACTAACGAAATATTTTGTGTGTTAGAGAAAAAAAGCCGAGACCAAACAACCCAGATAGACCTAGCCAAAACTGCTGTTCTAAGAATCAAGGACAAAATAAAGGACATTATTTTAAGCCACTAAATCTTAAAAGCAATTTGTTACACAACAAAGAAAACTGAGACACAGCAAATGGAATGTTTTCATTTATTGTTCTTTCTATAACAAATGTGAGCCACACCATTTGGTAGTCAATCATTCATGTTCAGTTAGCTATTCATATACACAATGTAATAAAATTAATTAAGTTAGATTCCAGTCATTTGGCATTATATCATTCAAACAAGGTCTGGGGCTATTTTGGTTTGGCCTAAGAAAAAGATTTTGCTAGAGCCAATGAATAATATATACAGGACTTGAGAGGGAGAATTTATCCTACTTACTAAAATAAATTGTTTTCAAGTACTTAGAATTTTTATTAACACAAAATAACAGAAAAACTAATGGACTAAGTCAAATCATTCTTAACTTCACAACAGTTCATTAGCTTAGAATGTTGCAATTTATACAATAAAGCAGTAGAATTGCAGTTGAATATTTTGCTTTTCTTACTTTGTTGACTCAAGTGGCTTTTCCTCTTATCTGGTATTACATTAGTGAAATGTTTCTGATATTTGCCAATCAATAATTCTACTGATGAGTAGGCATGTACATATTTCACATTTGTGATAACCCATCTATATACCCAAAAATCTTAAGTCTGTCTCCTTATTTGTGTCTTAGTCCCTTGCATTTTTAAGACAAATACGCCAATGATTGCCTCTCAAAATCAAGCCCACGAGTTGAGTTCACCATTCTACGACCATATTATTTCATCTAACTTATTAAGAAGGAAAATATTCTGGTCAAATTATGGACTGTGAAATCTAGATTAAGAGGAAAGTAAATATAGGAGGGAGATTTTTTGAATATGTGGCCTTTAAACATGACATTTCGTAACATAGAGTGGTTTTTATTGTTTTAAATATTTCATACCTTCTTATAGCATACAGCAATATCTGAAAATTCCTATTTTGCTATACCTTCTACTATACCAGAAAAAAACATTGTTAAAAGTATTGTCAATTCCTCAAGCAAAATCTGATACTATATTATTTAATTTGCACTTATTTTATTATAAGTGAGGTTGAATATATTTTCATTTGTTGTTGTTCAGTTGCTAAGTTGTGTCCAACTCTTTGTAACTCTATGGACTGCAGCACGCCAGGCTTCCCTGTCCTTCACTATCCTCTGGAGTTTACTCAAGCTTACATCCACTGAGTCAGTGATGCTATCTAACCACCTCATCGTCTGCTGCCCTCTTCTCCTCTTGCCTTCAATCTTTCCCAATATCAGGGTCTTTTCCAATGAGTCAGCTCTTCATCTCAGGTGTCCAAAGTATAGGGGCTTCAACTTTAGCATCAGTCCTTCCAATGAAATTTTTCTTGTCAATTTCCTAGTCACATACTTTTTTATATAAAATAATATTTTTTTGCTAAAAATTGCTAATCACTATCTGAACCTTCAGTGATTTGAAGTCTTTTTGCAAGGGTCTTTCCTCAGTGTTGATGGGTGTTGAGTGATCAAGCGGCAGAAGGCTGGGGTGGATGTAACAATTTCTTTTCTTTTTTTTTTAATTGAAGTACATTAATACACAATGTTGTGTTAATTTCAGGTTTTCAGCAAGGTAAATATCAAAAGGCACATGAAAAGGTGTTCAACATCATTAATTATTAGAGAAATGCACATCAAAACTACAATGGGGTGTCACCTCACACTGGTCAGAATGTCATCAAAAAATTCTACCAACTATAAATGCTGGACAGAGTGTGGTAGGAATTAAGATTCTAAAGGAAATAGTAGGGGGGAGGCCAGGCAGAAAAGGGCAGAGGAAGCAGTTAGTCCATTTCCCAATAAAAATTTACAAAAGAGATAAGGGACAAAGCAATGATTCTCAAAGTATGGGTGCCTGAACCAACAGCAGCAGTCATATTCCTGAGAACTTGTTAGGAATGCAAAACCTCCAGCCCTGCCTCAGAACTACTGAATCAGAAACTCTGGAGTAAAGCCTGAAATCTGTGTTCAACCCACCCTCCAGGTGACTAAAGTACACTCAGATTTAAGGACAAGTAGTCTTAAGAACCATGTCTCACCTGTATAAATAAACAAATTACATATTATTTCCAGGTTGTTCCAGTTTGTCTCATCTCTCTTGGTATGCAACCCTATCTTGCTCACCATCATTATATGACAGTAAAGCTTCTTAGAGGAAGTACTCTAAAATTTCCTTTAAAAATAGAAATACTTATGTTCCTGCTTAGAAGGTCAATCAGTTTTTAATATTGGACTTCCTGAGCCTGCTCAGAAATCAAAACTTTAAAAGAGGACTTTTTTTTTCACTTCCAGATAATTACCTGCAGTCTCTTCCAGAAGATTATTCATTCATTCACTCATTTGTTCATTCACACTTGTACCATGTGCCAGGGCATTACCTGCCACTGGGATATGAAACTTAGCCAACAGACATGAACAATGCCCTCCCAGAAGTTAAGACTCTAGAAAGAAAGATTGATATATATCAGAAAGTCGCACATTCTAACCTATGCTAGATGTTATGATGGAAAAGTATAGGAAGCTATTTGAGAAAGGGGATGTAATTCCTGAATCCAGGGAAATGTTCCCCAAACAAGTAACAGACGGAGGACAATACCAAGACTGTTCTCTAGATGCCTGTCCATCTCCTCAAAGAATAACCACACACTCTTCTGGGGAAAGTCAGGGTTGGCAAGAAAAAAAATTCGGCCATTTTTCTCTTCCTTTGGGATAAACATGAAAAACATACCTTACCATGGTACTTATTCCTTCTGTCTGATTATTTTCAGAATTATTATTATTAAAGCTCAACATTCAGAAAACGAAGATCATGGCATCTGGTCCCATCACTTCATGGGAAATGGATGGGGAAACAGTGGAAACAGTGTCAGACTTTATTTTTTGGGGCTCCAAAATCACTGCAGGTGGTGACTGCAGCCATGAAATTCAAAGACACTTACTCCTTGGAAGAAAAGTTATGACCAAACTAGATAGCATATTCAAAAGCAGAGACATTACTTTGCCAACAAAGGTCTGTCTAGTCAAGGCTATGGTTTTTCCTGTGGTCATGTATGGATGTGAGAGCTGGACTATGAAGAAAGCTGAGCGCCGAAGAATTGATGCTTTTGAACTGTGGTGTTGGAGAAGACTCTTGAGAGTCCCTTGGACTGCAAGGAGATCCAACCAGTCCATTCTGTAGGAGATCAGCCCTGGGATTTCTTTGGAAGGAATGATGCTAAAGCTGAAACTCCAGTACTTTGGCCACCTCATGTGAAGAGTTGACTGATTGGAAAAGACTTTTATGTTGGGAGGGATTAGGGGCAGGAGAAGAAGGGGACGACAGAGGATGAGATGGCTGGATGGCATCACTGACTCGATAGTCGTGAATCTGAGTGAACTCTGGGAGTTGGTGATGTACAGGGAGGCCTGGCGTGTTGCGATTCATGGGGTCGCAAAGAGTCGGGCACGACTGAGCGACTGAACTGAACTGAACAGGTATCAGCTCATCTGTTTTGAATAAAAGGTGAATATGTAGTTATATCAACCTTCATTTATTTTAAAGATCAAGATGTAAACTGGATTTTCAATTGAGTGGAAATGTGGCAGATATGATTTACAACTTTCTTTCCATCAAATAAGAAGTGTAAGTATAGTAATAAGAAATATCCATCAAAACTAAGTTCAAATAGTTGAGTATACTCCAGAATAGAAGCCGTCAAGACAAAACTTTGTCACCATATCCAAGGAACTGAAAAAAGAAAGAAAGACCCCTAGGTTAAGAGCCAGAAATAGTAGCAGGCAGTGAAGCTGGTCAGATCGATGAAGTCCAACAAGATAGGTCAAAGGAAAAAGAACTCCAAATTGTCGCATAACAAGTAAATAGAACAAAATCACATTTTTATACTCGTTCCAGCATTCAGCTGAAGATAGAAATATCAAAGTATCTACAGAGAAAGATCAGCATAAGGATAAGAAAATGTTTTCTACTAATCAAAACAATAGCATTATTTTTAGAGACAAAGGAGGGCTTTTTACCAGAGGAAAAAGAGTAGCATCACTCTCCCTGGAAAAAATGCAGATAGAAAGTAGGACTAATCTTATGATCAGGCAAAATAGAGTGCAGCTTCCACAGCGAGATATATTTTTCTGTTTCTTGTATGGCGATAGCTTTTTATATATTTTTTTGATGCTTCTGTTTTAATCTTCAAATCGCTAGTGCATTTCACATGGTTCCAAAACAAAACAAACAAACAAAAATTTAAAGAAATTAATTAAAGAAAAAAGTCTCCCTCCTACAACTGTCCTCTGTCTGCTCATCACTCCTCCCCCACGCTTTCCTCGCCAGTACCAACATTATCACTGTGATGTGTGTATCCTTCCAAAATTCCTTCAGGTGTAAAAAAATAGGCATTTTTTCTATATTTTCTACCATTTTTATATCAGGTCAACATGCTGCACTTCATGTTCAGTGTCTTATGCTTTTTACTTAAGGTATCTGAACAATCATTATGTGATATCACAGTTTCTTTTTATATTTTACAGTTGCACATCATTGCATTGTATTTGGAAGACTATAATTTATAACTAGTATCCACTTAGTATATATCTAGGTTGTTTCTAATCTTTTCCAAATACAAGTAATTCTCCAATGAATGGTCTTGTTTGTGAATCATATTATATGTGTGCAAGTATATTAGAGCAATAAAGCCCCAGAAACCAAATGGATGTGTCAATTTCTATTTGTCTTTGCAATTTTGGTGAGTGAGTGAGTGATAGTCACTCAGTTGTGTCCTACTCTTTGTGACCTCATGGACTGTAGCCCACCAGGCTCCTCTGTCCATGGAATTCTCCTGGCAAGAGTACTAGAATGGGTTGCCATTTCCTTTTCCAGAGGATCTTCCTAACCCAGGGATCAAACCCAGATCTCCTGCATTGAAGACAGATTCTTTACCATCTGAGCCACCAGGGAAGCCAAGGCAATTTTGTTAGGTATTAGCAAATTGCCCTCCATGAAGACAGTGCCAATTAAAGCTCCTACCAGAAATTTACGAGAGCCTGTGCCCTAGAGCCTGACCCTTGAGTAAATCTAATCTTTTTTATTTTTTTTTCTTTGAATTAATGAAAAATAGACATTAAATAAGCTTTCATAGGACTTCCCTGGTGGCTCAGATGGTTAAGTGTCTCTCTACAATGAGGGAGACCTGGGTTCGATCCCTGGGTTGGGAAGATCCCCTGGAGAAGGAAATGGCAATCCACTTCAATACTGTTGCCTGGAAAATCCCATGGACAGAGGAGCCTGGTAGGCTACAGTCCATGGGGTCGCAAAGAGTCGAATACGACTAACCGACTTCATTTCACTTCACTTCAAGCTTTTATAATGAGTGAGACGGAGACTCTTCCCACATGTTAAAGAGATATTCGGCATTATCTTTGTGAACTATTTATATGTACTTTTCTCTGTAAAGTTATTGGAAAGTTTGATGCTTAAAAATTTGAACAGTTTAGCATGATCAGCCATCAATGAGAAAGGATGCCAGTCTAATTAGAATGGATGTCAGGTGTAAACACCTGGAATGCCTGTGGGATCATGTTCCAAAGGAAAATTAACCCTGATTGATGGTGTTTTTCTAAGTGCTTTCAGTATACAAGAAAATAGGAAACTAACTTTGTTATTTATCTTCTAAATTTACTTATGCTATTTTTTGGAGAGCAATCCAAATGCTTTTAATTTTAGACCATTATACCATCCACGTTTTTAATTAGAAAGAGTATTCCACTCCAAGAATTTGAGCAAATTCTTTTATTTTTTTGAGTACATATGACTTCATATTTTCACGCTTAAACTTTTGAAATATTTGGATGTTTTCCTAGTATTCATTATGAGATATAAATATAAATCTATCCTTAATTTTTCCAGATACTTACTTAGTTGTGCAACTCTATTGATTAACCCTTTTTCCCCCACTGACTTGAAAACAACCTTTCCACCATATGAAAGTGAAAGTGAAGTCACTCAGTCATGTCCGACTCTTTGTGACCCCGTGGAGTGTAGCCTACCAGGCTCCTCCGTCCATGGGATTCTCCAGGCAAGGATACTGGAGTGGGTTGCCATTTCCTTCTAAATTCTCATATTAGTTTGGACTTATTTCTATACTTTCTATTTAATTTCTCTAATCTGTATAAATCTTATGTACTAGTACCACACTACTTTAATTAGTAAACCTTTTCATTATACTTTAAACCATTTAAATTTTCTTTACCCACATTAAGAAAAAAATAGTCAAAACTCCATTATTTTTGTTTGCATTGCATGAGAATATCCTTGCCCATTTTTCCCAAGTTTTCTGAATTATTTTAATTATTTTACTCATTGACTTTGGTTTCAATCTGGAGCTAGGTTTTCTTTCATATGTTCCTATTTGAAAACCTATTTCTGTTGGCTGGTGGATTATTGCAGCAGTCCATGTGCACGTGTCCATAAACATTGCCGGGACAGAAATATCTGCTCATCACTGGATGAGCACCCTTAGAAAACCTATCTTTTAGGTTTGGGATATTACCTTCCATCTCTCCTTCCTGAGCATCTCTGCCCCATTCTCTATAGTTCTTCCTCAGAGATAACAATACATTAAGTGATGAGCTGGATACGAATACTTCTAAAATCTATGTAATGTGTACCTTGGTTGAATTATGAAGTAGATTTTTGTGTAGCTTATGAAACCATATTTAGTTCCACATGTTCACTTAACCTTTCTAATTCTGGCCTCAAGCCTATAGTCTTGGATTTCTACTTACCTTGGAGATAGATTGGGCTTCCCTGATGGCTCAGATGGTAAAGAATCTGCCTGTAATGCAGTAGATCCAGGTTTAATCCCTGGGTTGGGAAGACGATTGAACATCCTGCTTTCCAATATAGACAAAATAAAATTCAAAAACCCTTTATTATTCTCAAAAAATAATCCAGCAAATTGACAATTACTGTCCCATTACTTATTTAATTCCCTTTACCCAGAACGCTATATTCATGTCAGAGAACTTATTCTTCCTTTAAGTTGCATCTTCAATTTGAAACTTTTTCTTGCCCTCCCTTCAGTCAAGTACGTTCTCATTCTCCAGAACAAAATTCGTCTAGGAAATACCACTGATTTTTATACTTAGAAAATTCCTCCCTGAGTTGTGAATCACTTCCATATGTGAACATATTTTTTTTTCACAAAGTGAAGTTATCTCAGGAAAATGGAATTTCCTTAAATTCCTATAGACACATAGTTGCCAACGCTATTCAAAGAGAATAGACCTCATTAAAAGTTTGCTTATGGTTTTTAGCACCTTAGTGTAAATTGCCTTTTCAGTTAACTGGTTTTAGTGCAGGGAGGAAATGAAAAGCAAGAGTTGGAGGAGCAGTAATTTTGAAATAAACCAGAAAGTTAGTGGTGAGCAGAAACCCCATGAGATCCGGACACAGGGAGGAGGAAGAAAGGGAAACAGAAGAGCGAATAAAGAATCACAGAAGAGTGAAGACGACCCACTTTGTTTAATTCACATTTTTAATGAAGCAATCCCCTTCTCCGAGTTCAGAACTGTAAACTATAGCACACTTGATAAGCCTGTGCACTAAGTATTTTTCCTAAGATCTCATTTTAAAACACTTCAAATATGCAGCAAATGAAAGAATTTTAATATAAAAACCATATACTCACTTCCTAGATTGTGCCATTGATATTTTAGGCTTTTTTAACCACATATCTACTTATCTATCCATCCAACAATCTCTCTCTGTTTTTGAAAGTAAATCTCAGAATCTGTGTAGTACAGCTTAAGCACTTCAGAATGTGCATTATAAAGAGTTTAATTTTTAAATAATTTCTTTTCTTTAAATGTAAAATGTATATATACCATTGCTGCCACTTAGTCGCTCAGTTGTGTTCAACCCTCTGTGAACCCATGAACTGTAGCCTGCCAGGCTCCTCTATCCATGGGATTTCCCAGACAAGAATGCCAGAGCAGGTTGCCATTTCCTCCTCCAAGGGATCTTCCTGATTCAGGGATCGAACATCAGAGATGCAGACGTCTCCTGCATCTCCTGTGCTGGCAGGCAGATTCTTTAACACTGGTGCCACTGGGAAGCCATAAGATTCCTTTATCTGACAGCTAAACTAGAACAGCTCCCTGCTTATCTCCAGAGATGCTTAGATGTCTGGTACCAAGATAAAAACAAATGAGTTAACCAAAGATTTATAATGTATTCCTTAAATCTCAAACCTAAAACTTTATACCCAAAACTAGCTTGCTCAAAGATTATTTACATCTGGGGAAATGGATTAACCATTCTGGCATGGAGATACAACTAGAGCACAAAAGAGTCTACTGGAGATTTTTCCTCGTGGTGACTGAAACTAAGACTCCTCACTCACAAATCCATGGCTCATCATCCACAGAACAAATGCACTCTGTGAGAATAAAAATGACTCCTGGGAAGCTGAGTCCAGGAGTCTCTCTGGCCCCCCATGCTTCCCTGTACTCAGAACATGCTGTGCCATTTCCTGTACCATGGTTAAACCCCTATGTGAGTATGCTCTTTGAAGTACTGTAAACATTTTCCTTCAATCTTGTGAAATTGTAACAGTTACATACAATGCAATACATAAAATGCAAGTTTTGAAAAACAGGAATACATCTGTGTAACCCAAACACCTATCAAGACATAAAATATTCTTTTTAATCCCGGAATGTTCCTTCCTTCCTGCCCCTTCCTAGTCAATCCCCTGACTCCCCTGAGGGGCTCCTGTTGTTCTATTTGTTTGCTTCTTTTTCAGGGTAAGTGCATGTTTAGTTTTATAAGAAATTGCCAATACTTCCCCAAAGTGGCTGCTGCATTTTACATTCTCATCAATAACATGGATATTTCAGTTACTCTGCATCCTTGCCAACATTTGATGTTCTGTCTTTTCAATTTTAGCCACTCAAGTAAATGTATAGTGGTGTCTTATTTATATTCTAATTTTTATTTCCTGATGACTAATGGTATTGAGCAGTTTTACATATGCTTAGTGAACATTTGTACATTTCCTTTTATGAAAGTGAAAGTGAAAATGAAGTCGCTCAGTCATGTCTGACTCTTTGCAACCCCATGGACTGTAGCCTACCAGGCTCCTCCCTCCATGGGATTCTCCAGGCAAGAGTACTGGAGTGGGTTGCTATTTTCCTTCTCCAGGGGATCTTCCCAACCCAGGGATCGAACTCGGGTCTCCCGCATTCCAGACAGAAGCTTTAACCTCTGAGCCACCAGGGATTTTTATGAAGTACCTGTTAAAATACTTTGCCCATTTTTAATTGGATTATTTGTCTTTTCATTATTGAGTTGTGGGCATTCATCATATATTCTGGGTACTAGTCCTTTAGCAGTTTCTTATTCACAAATATTATCACTGAGGCTGTAACTTGCCTATTTATTTGTTTTATTAAAGATGTCTTTTAATGAACAGAGGTGTTCAATTTTTTTAAGTCTAGTTTATCAATGCAATCTGCAGAATCATGAAAAATAATAAAACATTGTTGTTTTAAACCATTATAGTCTTGACAGAAGTTTAATGTCAGTAGAAGATAAAAAATACTAGCCCGTGTCCACAGTCTAAAAGTGAAAAAAGAGTTTTAAGCTGAACTCAGTCTTGAGCATGCCCTGAAAATGCTCTGGACAGCTATGACACTGAATGTTTCTTTTCTAGAATAAATGTGGATCATGACTGTCTGAGACATTCCCCCACCCATGCATGAATATTAAAGAATCCAAATCTTCTATGTATTATGCCAAGACTGACACAGAAAATCTTAGAACATCACAAGAACAGGGCTCCACGTTATAATTTTGATTCCTCCTTCTTTTCAGTGCTGGCTCTTGTTAATTTGCTTGACAAAGCCAACACCACCTCTTCACTATGAAACATCAGTTGACAAAAATTACATGAACCACAGAAAAACTGAGACTGGCATTATATAATTATGGTTGCCCTGGCTACAATGTAAAACAAGCAATTAAAAAGATTGTAAGAGTGTCTTTTCTCATTCACACCAGGGTGTAATACTTAATGATATGATAGACTCTTACTGAAGGTATTAACTAACAACAATGGGGGCTGCGATCTTTTTTCTTGAGAAGACAATTACCAACAATAAAACTGCATTTGACTCATATTTTAATACAGAGATTAACATGATGAAAAACATTTTGTGTGTAAATTTTATCATTCTTTCAGAACTCCAAGTCTTTTAGAAAGTAGAAATAAAAAAAAACCTTAGCAGAATGGCAATCTAAATTTGTGGAAAAGAAGGGAAAGTTTTAATATTTTTCTCTCAAATTCAAAATCATAAAAATGTACAAAGTATGAAATGACTATATTATGATGAGGATAAATTTTTTTATATTGGGTCCTTTAAAGCTTGGTTTTTATTCTGAAAAGTTATGCTAGGATCCACATCCATTCATTCAATTAATGAATATTTAGTAGATATCAACTACTATATTGCCAGGTATTGCTGAAAGCTCTGAAAAATCCCCTACTCTCATGAAGGGATCATACAACTAGATAGTTATAGCCTCAGTGGTACAGATGAATCTATCTGGAAAGCAGAAATAGAAACACAGGCATAGAAAAAAAATGTATGGATACCAAGTGGGGAAGAAGGGGTGGGATGAATTGGGAGATCAGGACTGACATACATACATGACTATGGATAAAATAGATGACTAATGAGAACCTACTGTATAGCACAAGGGACTCTATTCAGTATTCTGTGGTGACCTAAGTGGGAAGAAAATCCAAAAAAGAGGGGATATATTATATATGGCTGACTCACTTTGCTATACAGCAGAAACTAACACACAACATTGTCAAGCAATTCTATTCCAATAAAAAAAAATTTTTTAAAGCACATGAGGTCACATTCTAAATGGGTGTGGATACAGAAGAAAGAGTTGAGGAAAACAGAGAAAGAACTATAAAAGAAACTAAGAATCAAAGCTGGAGAGGTTGCTGATAAACTGGAAAAATGATGTCCTACAAAGCAAGAAATGAGTGTGTGCCAGGAAAGAAGGAGAAAGTAGTTAACCATGCTAAATGTTGCTGATAATTTAAGTAAGATGAGGACTAAGAAATAGCCATGGGATTTGTCCATCTAAAAGTCACTGGTGACAGGAACAATTCTGATGGCATGACAGGGGAAAACACACAGAAGATAGGATTAGAGTCAGCAAATGCAGACAATTCTTTTAGACTTTGGAGTAAAAGGAAACTGAGCAATGGAGATGGCATCTGTAGAGAATAAAATGGATCGAGAGAAGAATTTTTTGTATAAAAATTACAGCATGATTGTAAGCAGATGGAAATGACATAATGGAGAGAAAAAATTGGTGGCATATCTAAGAAGAACCTGATAATAAAAGGTATCAGGAACCATATCTTTAAATACAACTGCATTTGCGTCCCTGTGTCCTATCTTCTGTTCGCAGATGGCTTGGTAGAAAATTATCTGCCTGCCAATGCAGGAGATGTGGGTTCTACCCCTGGGTCAAGAAGATCCCCTGGTGGAAGAAATGGCAACCCACTCCAGTATACTTGCCTAGAAAATTCCAATAAACAGGGAAGCCTCATGGACTATAGTCCATGTGGTCACAGAAGAGTCCAAGGCAACTAAACATGAATTAGCACATTCTATTTTCAGAGCAGTTCTTTGCTTTGCATCCTGCTGCACCTTTTGGGAAACCACTTCCAAAGCCTGGTTATTTACCTCTAGCTCCTGATCTCTGGCTCTATAGTCCTGTTCTCTTGCCTCAGTAAAACATGTCCCCATTCATCGTGAAACAATTCTAGAATATTTTCTCATTACTTTCTAAGTGTGTTCTACTCTTATCCGTGAATCCAAACAGACTTAAGTAGGATATTATATAGGAGATATATAACTGTGGGTACAAGAAGAAGTGACCACCCTCACAAGGAATGATTTCTCCATATTATCACCACTCTAGCCTTAATTTTCTAACATATTTCTCCTCTTAAAAAACAAAAAACTAACAACTTTTCTTAATGCAAAAGGAGCAGGCCTTCACTGTGAAAAAGAGATACTACAGAAATACAGAAGGTAATAAAGAAAGATTTCTCGAATTTTAAACACTCAACCTTTTGGATTCATTTTTCTATTACTATGCTGATTGTTTAGCAAACAAGAAATCACACATAACATTTGCACTTAAAATGATGCAACCACTATTGTTTTTCCCTTTTTTCTCAGCTTTGATGTTTTTTCTTTAAAAAAAAAAAACTTTTTATTTTACATTGGAGTCGGGTTTCCCTGGTGGCTCAGCTGGTAAAGAAAATGCCTGCTAATGCAGGAGACATAGGTTCAATCCCTGGGTTGGGAAGATCCCCTGGAAGAGGAAATGGCACCCACTCCAGTATTCTTGTCTGAAAATTCCCATGGACAGAGGAGTCTGGTGGGCTATAGTCCATAAGATTGCAAGGAGTCAGACAAGACTGAACAACTGAGCACATAGAGTTGATTGACAATATGGTGTTAGTTTCATGTGTACAGCAAAGTTATTTACTTATGTATACATATATATAGCTATATGGCATATATGTAGTATACATTGATCAGAGTTCCCTGTGCTATACAGTAGGCCCTTGTTGACTATCTGTTTTATATATGTACGGTTATCTGTTAATCCCAGAGTCCTAATTTACCTGCTCTTAGTGTATAGTGTTGTGGTTTAGTTGCTAAGTCCTACCCTACTCTTGTGTGACACCTGAATTGTAGCCTGCCAGGCTCCTCTCTCCATAGGATTTCCCAGTCAAGAATACTGGAGTGGGTTGCCTTTTCCTTCACCAGGGGATCTTTCTGACCCAGGGACTAGACCCACGTCTTCCGCATTACAAGCCAGTTCTTTACCACCAGCCACCATAGTGTACATACTCACAAATTTAAAAAAATTTTCCAGGTAAAAGTCTGTGTGAACATAGATTCTGTTTCTAAAATACTTGTTTTGGAGTTTTTACCTCCACTTGCGCTAATAGTTGTACAGTGATTGTTAATGTTCCACATCTTTTGTAATTTGCTGAAAATAATGCATAATACTTACTATTTTCCTGGGCTTCCCCGGTGGCTCAGCAGTAATCTACCTGCAATGCACGAGTTGCAGGGAACTCGGGTTCAATCCCTGGTTTGGGAAAATCCCCTGGAGAAGGGCTTGGCAACCCATCCCAGTGTTCTTGCCTGGAGAATCCTTGGACAGACGAGCCTGGCAGAGTATAATTTGTAGGGTCACAGAGTCAGACAAGACTGAAGCGACTTAGCACCCACACAAGATTTTCCTACTAGCTATTAGTAAAAGTAATCTCTTTCAAATGTTAATCATTTGTCTTTCTGTTTGGTGACTAGTCCCTGGGTCTCACTGAATTATCTACAGCTTACTTTAGCGAATTTTCCCCTCTTTCAAGTGGTTTAATGTGTTTGTAAACTAATAAAACTAACACTCTATCACATTTTATTTCAAGTATACTTTAATATATTTTTTTCATTTAACTCAGTTTTTTGCTTGTTTGTTTTCTTTGTACATTATTGACTTGAAAGCTTTGACATACAGTGAGATGCATTGGTCATTTTTAGGTGCTTGATTTTATTCAGATTCATACAATTTGTCTTCATTCACAAATCAGATAACTACTCACCTATATTTCCTGTTCTTTTTTAGCTTCATTTTCTGCTTAACTCTTTGGTCCTTTATAATTTATTTTGATGAACTAGGATAACATAAAATCAAAATGGAGTTTTTAAACTGGTTCATCAATACACTCAGGAGTGCACTTTGACTAATCTATCTCTTTCACCTGAATCATCAGGATTCGTTTGTCATGCACTGCATAACAGACACTGATTCTGTGATAGCTATTCTATTATATTGATCTGCCAGTCTATTTTTCACCCACTAATTACTATAGTTTAATCATTTAAATTACACCTTTAATTATTCTAGTCTTATAGAAAGTTTTATTATCTTGTAGGGCTGAAAGTGAAAGTGAAAGTCTCTCAGTGTGTCTGACTCTTTGCGACCACATGGACTATACAGTCCAGGGAATTCTTCAGACCAGAATACTGGAATGGGTAGCCTTTTCCTTCTCCACAGGATCTTCCCAAACCCAGGTCTCCCGCATTGCGGGCAGATGCTTTACCAGCCGAGCCACAAGGGAAGTCCGTCTTATAGGGCTGCTGCTGCTGCTGCTGCTGCTGCTAAGTCGCTTCAGTCGTGTTCAACTCTGTGCGACCCCAGAGACGGCAGCCCACCAGGCTCCCCGATCCCTGGGATTCTCCAGGCAAGAACACTGGAGTGGGTTGCCATATCCTTCTCCAATGCATGAAAGTGAAAAGTGAAAGTGAAGTCGCTCAGTCATCTCCGACTGCTAGCCGCCCCATGGCCTGCAGCCCACCAGGCTCCTCCGTCCATGGGATTTGCTAGGCAAGAGTACTGGAGTCGGGTGCCATTGCCTTCTCCGCTTGTAGGGCTAGTCCCTCGTTATTATCCTTGCTTACAGAAGTTTCAAGACATTTCACGTCTGCTTATTCTTTAAGGTAAGAATGAAGTCCCCATTTTTGCTGTAGTTTGGTACAGCAGTGACTAAGAACACTAACTCCAAATCTAGTCTGTACAGGTTAAAAACCCCACCTTTATAACATCTAACTCCATAATCTTGCCCAAGTTATAGGAACTCACTAGGTCTCAGTTTTACATCTGTAACATGGGTATAATAAAAGAACATACCTCTTAGAGCTGTTGTGATGAAGGAGTGAATGATTAAATTTATATAAGGTACTTAAAATAGCACCTGGCAACATAATATAGAATAGTATATAGAAGTATCTTATTATTATTATTTAGCAACAAGATTTTTGGAAGCTTTACATGCCTTCTATCATTGAATCCTTTCTTGGATCTGTCTCTCAGGACTCTCTCCATATGATTTAATGACCTTGTGAAAACTAATTAAGTGAAAATGATTTCATGTTTAAGGGAAAGAACTAAGACATTTTTCCATTCCTATTTAAATTATTTCCAAAGGCATTGCTTCACGTCAGGGTTACTGATCCTCTTGACTTTCCAATCAACAGGATGAGAAGAAAAAGGATAAATGCTATATGAATATGTACATTGAAAATCATTCCTAATTCATTTTTATTAAAACACTGTATTATCTTATGTCTTTTTTATTATTTCATACAGTCTGTAAGATAGAAGTTTAGGACTTATTCTTTGCCTATAGTTTGATGGAGTTGGGGTTTTAACTTTGTCATGTTACAGTTTTTTCCAACTGTACACCTATATGTAGATGATATGATTTTAGTTGATCCTTTCTGATTCAGGCCTATATGTACTACATTGAGAGAGAGAGAGCAGGTTTATCAAAGGAGAAAAATTGAAAATTCTAGAGACTCTGACTTTTATATTAGCACTTTTAATAAGCTCCATCCCAAACCCTCTTCCCATGACAGGATACAGTTGGTTCCAAGGAGCACGTTGAGGAAAATGGCCAAAGGAGGGACACAAATAAAAGCATCTGGCAGTCTAGCATTGCTCATAATTTTACCTGGTTCCTTATGAAAAAAAAAGAGAAGACAAACTTCTCAGATTAAGAGAGGTGTTATCAGATTACAGTGTGAAATATAATGAATGAAGGATGGAAAGTAGCTATAGATACACTTGTATATGCGTCTTGTTCATTCACAAAGTTGTATCCCCACAACAGCAGCACGCAAGACTTCCCTCACCATCTCCCAGAGTTTGCCCTAGTTCACATCCATTGAGTCAGTGATGCCATCCAACCATCTCATCCTCTGTCGCCCACTTCTCCTCCTGCTCTCAATCTTTCCCAGCATCAGAGTCTTTTCCAGTGAGTCAGTTCTTCTCATCAGATGGCCAAAATATTGGAGCTTCAGCTTTAGCGTCAGTCCTTCCAATGAATATTCAGGTGTGGTTTCCTTTAGAATTGACTGGTTTGATCTCCTTGCTGTCCAAGGGACTCTCGAGTCTTCTTCAGCACCACAGTTCAAAAGCATCAATTCTTCTGTGCTCAGGCTTCTTTATGGTCCAGCTCTCACATCCATACATGACTAGCTGAAAAGCCATAGCTTTGACTATATTGCAGCCATGAAATTAAAAGACGCTTACTCCTTGGAAGAAAAGTTATGACCAACCTAGATAGCATATTCAAAAGCAGAGACATTACTTTGCCGACTAAGGTCCATCTAGTCAAGGCTATGGTTTTTCCTGTGGTCATGTATGGATGTGAGAGTTGGACTGTGAAGAAGGCAGAGTGCCAAAGAATTGATGCTTTTAAACTGTGATGTTGGAGAAGACTCTTGAGAGACCCTTGGACTGCAAGGAGATCCAACCAGTCCATTCTGAAGGAGATCAGCCCTGGGATTTCTTTGGAAGGAATGATGCTCAAGCTGAAACTCTAGTACTTTGGCCACCTCATGTGAAGAGTTGACTCATTGGAAAAGACTCTGATGCTGGGAGGGATTGGGGGCAGGAGGAGAAGGGGATGGCAGAGGATGAGATGGCTGGATGGTATCACTGACTTGATGGACCGGAGTCTTAGTGAACTCCAGGAGTTGGTGATGGACAGGGAGGCCTGGCGTGCTGCAATTCATGGGGTCGCAAAGAGTCGGACACGACTGAGCGACTGAACTGAACTGAACTGACTCTATGGACCTTTGTCAGCAAAGTGATGTCTCTGCTTTTTAATATGTTGTCTAGGTTTGTCATAGCTTTCCCTCCATTAGATATGCTGCTGGTGTTGTAACAATAGCTGCATGAAATCAAGAGTTGCGTTGTCAAGCAAGTCTAGAGGTTTCTTTTCTTTTCCTGAGAAGCCGAATCCTTGCTGCAGAGACCAGGTCTCCTTCCTCAAGGCCACTTCTCTGGTTTCCACTTCCTTACAAAAAAAAGCTGAGATAGTAACCTAGTAGGGAAAGTTCACACAGAGTATCGAAACATTCCCTGTTTGAATCATATATTTCCATGACTGTCTTTTCTTGATGATGCTAAAATTCAGGATGTAGCTTATGTGTATCCACTTTTTATGTCTGAATACTCATTTAAATATGGTCAGTTTAAGAGGAAGAAAAGGAAATCATTAAATTTTCCACATTTAAACATAAGTGTATGATAAAAAAATGTCTTTCAGAATGACTCAAATACCTGTCTAGGATTGACCATTCAATAATTGAGATATTAGCTCTATAAATATCACCTATGTAATGTAATATGAATTAAAAGGCCCACTTTTCCAGTTGGTCAGCAGAGATGTCTTCTCTTACATATAGTAACTCCCTCTCTCCAATCACTTCTCTTACCATCAGCACTTTATAAATATCACATCAGTGAGATCCACGGTATTTTGAGGACCATTCTAGGGATTAATGTTTCAGAAAGTACAGGAAAAGTGCAAAATTTGAGTAAGAGCTATAAAAAAAAATGGATTCCCAGAGAAGCATTAATCATGCTCAACTTGCAACAAGTTAATATCCCCATGGTCTAATGTACTTTTAAGACACAAAATTATGCTGAGGTTTGTTTTCAAAAATTGGTTATCATTTACTGAGTTTTTCCTAAAGGGTTAACATTTTTTTAGAATTTTGCAGATCATCCGTTTGGCTCTGTTAGGAGTATTCAAGTTAAAATGATGCTTGGGGATGATAGTGTTACCTGGGTAGTGATAAAACAGTCTTAGGTAATAACATCCATCATCCTCAACTCACTGGAGGCAGGTAGCTTTAGTGAATGAGTTGTGCATTTCACTGACCAATTTGCTTCACTTAGAGAACTTTGGTAGTAGCATAAAGTCTGTGGAGCAAAACTTCAAGGAAATACAGAATGGGCAAAGAGAGTTACATGAAAAAATAAACCAATATCTGAAAATAAAAAACAAGGGATTCAGTGAACATTAAAAATCTGAGGTATGAAAATAATTGACTCCTAATAAGAATGAAACAGAAATAGGCTCTTTTTCTTAAGTCATTTTAAAGATATTTTTGTGATACTAACTATACCTGGGAAATAATTTCTACTATGTCAAGTAAGCATTTAGTGACAGTTGGTAACATTTTAAGATAACTGGAGTACCATTTAGGGAGCTTAATCTAACATTTTAATAGCCTGAAAGCTGTTCTTATAAAGAGAAGTCTTCCCTCTGAAGCTTGCCATAGCCTAGTTATTCATATATACAATAATCTTTTACTCTCAGTAACTATGGCTTTCCTCATTCCCATCCACATCTCACAGACTGGTTTAATGCCAATGGATAACATGAGACTATAAAACCACCATCTTAGAATTTCAGGGCAGTTATGGAGCAAAAGTAGAGAACAGTTTACCCAGGAAGACCATTTTATGGCAAGGTCAACTACCAGCTGAGTAGGGATAACCTCTGATATGGGGTCAGAAGGTCCAAGTTCAAATTCAGGTTCTTTGTTCTCTAGACATGCAATCTTGATCAAATAGCACCACCCTCTAAGCTGCAGACCCCTCATTATGAGGGTGATCAGTTCAGTTCACTCACTCAGTTGTGTCCAACTCTTTGGACCCCATGGACTGCAGCATGCCAGGCTTCCCTGTGCATCACCAACTCCCAGAGTCTGCTCAAACTCATGTCCATTGCATCGGTGATACCAACCAACCATTCGATCCTCTGTCGTTCCCTTCTCCTCCTGCCCCCAATCCCTTCCAGCATCAGAGTCTTTTCCAATGAGTCAACT
Organism: Ovis canadensis; assembly: GCF_042477335.2. Lineage (NCBI taxonomy): Eukaryota > Metazoa > Chordata > Mammalia > Artiodactyla > Bovidae > Ovis > Ovis canadensis. Next base: position 77,591,355 of record NC_091252.1, read on the forward strand.
CTTCGCATGAGGTGGCCAAAGTACTGGGGTTTCAGCTTGAGCATCATTCTTTCCAAAGAACACCCAGGACTGATCTCCTTCAGAATGGACTGGTTGGATCTCCTTGCAGTCCAAGGGACTCTCAAGAGTCTTCTCCAACACCACGGTTCAAAAGCATCAATTCTTCGGTGCTCAGCTTTCTTCACAGTTCAACTCTCACATCCGTACATGACCACTGGAAAAACCATAGCCTTGACTAGACAGACCTTTGTTGGCAAAGTAATGTCTCTGCTTTTGAATATGCTATCTAGGTTGGTCATAACTTTTCTTCCAAGGAGTAAGCGTCTTTTAATTTCATGGCTGCAGTCACCATCTGCAGTGGTTTTGGAGCCCAAAAAAATAAAGTCAGCCACTGTTTCCACTGTTTCCCCATCTATTTCCCATGAAGTGATGAAACTGGATCCCATAATCTTAGTTTTCTGAATGTTGAGCTTTAAGCCAACTTTTTCACTCTCCTCTTTCACTTTCATCAAGAGGCTCTTTAGTTCTTCTTCACTTTCTGCCATAAGGGTGGTGTCATCTGCATATCTGAGGTTATTGATATTTCTCCCAGCAATCTTGATTCCAGCTTGTGCTTCCTCCAGCCCAGCGTTTCTCATGATGTGCTCTACATATAAGTTGAATAAGCAAGGTGACAATATACAGCCTTGACGTACTCCTTTTCCTGTTTGGAATCAGTCTGTTGTTCCATGTCCAGTCCTGACTGTTGCTTCCTGACCTGCATACAGGTTTCTCAAGAGGCAGGTCAGGTGGTCTGGTATTTCCATCTCTTTCAGAATTTTCCACAGTTTATTGTGATCCACACAGTCAAAGGCTTTGGCATAGTCGATAAAGCAGAAATAAATGTTTTCTGGAACTCTCTTGCTTTTTTCTATGATCCAGCGGATGTTGGCAGTTTGATCTCTGGTTCCTCTGCCTTTTGTAAAACCAGCTTGAACATCTGGAAGTTCATGGTTCATGTGTTGCTGAAGCCTGGCTTGGAGAATTCTAAGCATCCCCTTACTAGCATGTGAGATGAGTGCAATTGTGCGGTAGTTTGAGCATTCTTTGACATTGCCTTTCTTTGGGATTGGAATGAAAACTGACCTTTTCCAGTCCTGTGGCCACTGTTGAGTTTTCCAAATTTGCTGGCATATTGAGTGCAGCTCTTTCACAGCATCGTCTTTCAGGATTTGAAATAGCTCAACTGGAATTTCATCACCTCCACTAGCTTTGTTCATAGTGATGCTTCCTAAGGCCCACTTGACTTCACATTCCAGGATGTCTGGCTCTAAGTGAGTGATCACACCATCGTGATTATCTGGGTTGTGAAGATCTTTTTTGAAGAGTTCTGTGTATTCTTGCCACCTCTTCTTAATATCTTCTGCTTTTGTTAGGTCCCTACCATTTCTGTCATTTATTAAGCCCATCTTTGCATAAAATGTTCCCTTGTTATCCCTAATTTTCTTGAAGAGATCTCTAGTCTTTCCCATTCTATTGTTTTCCTCTATTTCTTTGCAGTGATTGCTGTTCCTTGCTATTCTTTGGAACTCTACATTCAAATGGGTATATCTTTCCTTTTCTCCCTTGCTTTTCGCTTCCCTTCTTTTCACAGCTGTTTGTCACAGCTGTTTGTAAGGCCTCCTCAGACCATTTCTGTCCTTTATTGTGCCCATCTTTGCATGAAATGTTTCCTTAGTATCCTTAATTTTCTTGAAGAGATCTCTAGTCTTTCCTATTCTGTTGTTTTCCTTGGTGACCAGCAATAAATGATAGTGATAGTTACATCTAATTCATAGATTAAGTGTAGCACTGCCTGTTAAATGGTCTTGTCCTACTTTACATGTAGAAAGTACTTGGAATTGTAGCTGAACCTACGTTCAAATGTTCAGATGATTCCAGAGCCCCTTTTTTATCTTTTACTTTCAAACGTAACAGTTCACATCCACTCATCTCCAGTACACGTGTGGAGTGATTACATAGAGGGAACACAGTGTCAGTAATTGTCCTGTGCATTACATATCAAGGGTCTGCAGAGCCCTGCACACCTACATATTCAGTCCACTTAATGGCAGGAGAAGCAACTTAATAAATGTTACTGACTGGTATAAAAATTATAACAAACACAGTGTGCCGGGCACTATTCTAAGAGTGGGTGGTAGTTTAGGCACTAAGTCGTGTCCATCTATTGTGACCCCATGGACTGTAGCCTACCAGGCCCTTCTGTCCATGGCGTTCTCCAGGCAAGAATACTGGACTGGTTTGCCCTTTCCTTCTCCAGGCATTCTAAGAGTAATACTTGTATTAATTTATTTAAGTCACACAATAAGGGTGGAGGCGGGGGGTGGGAAGAAAAGTTTATTTCTGAGGGCCTGAAGAGCACTGGCAGTAGAGACTAATCCCTTGTGTCTTAGCTCCTAAATAATGACAAACCTGATTTTATGCAGCTGTTCTTTGCATCCCCTAAGCTCCAGTTTCTTTTAATGATACAGGAAATCACTTCAAATCCAGGATGCAGGATTCCATATGAATGGCCCAGGTGGCTGGCTGTTTAAGAGAGGTGCATAACAGGTAGAACTTTAAGCTTTTGCTGCTAAAGAAGAGGAAAGGTCAGCCTAATTCATTCACAATACCATTAATCAAAACAACTTTTCCATAAATCACTGGGGATTATAAAATATACAGAGAAATTTCCTTCCTTTCACTTTTTGCTTTTTCTTGATTTTTTTTGTGTGTTCCAAATCAAGAATTTTTTTTTTTTAACATTCATGGCTGATAAACAGAGAAATTTCCTTCCTTGCACTTTTTGCCTTTTCTTGATTTTCTGTGTGCTTCAAATCAAGAATTTTTTTTTTTTAACATTCATGGCTGATATAGTCTTTTCTCTGATTCTATCAGATGGTTAGAAGTATTAAAAAGATAACATTTTAAGATGCCACAGAAAGAAACAGAATTAAGACAGGCTCATGTTAAGAGTATTTAAGGGTATTTGATGATATTTCACCCTTCAAATAGCAGTGCTTCTTATTGTTCTTTTTCTTTCTTAGCAAACTGGCAGCTGCTACATAAATGCTTGTTGGGATCCTTTTTTTTTTTTTTTTGCTTTTTTTGCTTTAAAGTATGACAATGATGAGTTGGGAGAATGGCATTGAAACATGTATACTATCATGTAAGAATTGAATCGCCAGTCTATGTCTGACGCAGGATACAGCATGCTTGGGGCTGGTGCATGGGGATGACCCACAGAGATGTTATGGGGAGGGACGTGGGAGGGGGGTTCATGTTTGGGAACGCATGTAAGAATTAAAGATTTTAAAATTTTAAAAAAAAAAAACTAAAATAAATAAATAAATAAAGTATGACAATGAAATTTTAAGACATAACGAGACAAGTATTTTAAACAGACATAAGACATTCAACAGCATTCACCAGCATGTACAATGATTTTAAACATCAAATTTTGAAAGGGTTGTAAATAATAAATTTTCCAATATGATAAGGAGATGGTTCTTCTTTCTCTAATACTTCTTGTTTCTTCATATCAAATTCTTTTTCTTTTATAGTACACTACGTGAACTTCCTGATGTTCAAGCTGGTTTTAGAAAAGGCAAAGGAACCAGAGATCAAATTGCTAACATCCACTGGATCATGGAAAAAGCAAGAGAGTTCCAGAAAAACATCTATTTCTACTTTATTGACTATGTCAAAGCCTTTGACTGTGTGGATCACAATAAACTGTGGAAAATTCTGGAAGAGATGGGAATACCAGACCACCTGACCTGCCTCTTGAGAAATCTGTATGCAGGTCAGGAAGCAACAGTTAGAACTGGACATGGAACAACAGACTGGTTCCAAATAGGAAAAGGAGTACGTCAAGGCTGTATATTGTCACCCTGCTTATTTAACTGATATGCAGAGTACATCATGAGAAATGCTGGACTGGAAGAAACACAAGCTGGAATCAAGATTGCCGGGAGAAATATCAATCACCTCAGATATGAAGATGACACCACCCTGTGGCAGAAAATGAAGAGGAACTAGAAAGCCTCTTAATGAAAGTGAAAGAGGAGAGTGAAAAAGTTGGCTTAAAGCTCAACATTCAGAAAATGAAGATCATGGCATCCGGTCCCATCACTTCATGGGAAATAGACGGGGAAACAGTGGAAACAGTGTCAGACTTTATATTTTGGGGCTCCAAAATCACTGCAGATGGTGACTGCAGCCATGAAATTAAAAGACGCTTACTCCTTGGAAGAAAAGTTATGACCAACCTGGATAGCATATTCAAAAGCAGAGACATTACTTTGCCGACTAAGGTCCATCTAGTCAAGGCTATGGTTTTTCCTGTGGTCATGTACGGATGTGAGAGTTGAACTGTGAAGAAAGCTGAGCACCGAAGAATTGATGCTTTTGAACTGTGGTGTTGGAGAAGACTCTTGAGAGTCCCTTGGACTGCAAGGAGATCCAACCAGTCCATTCTGAAGGAGATCAGCCCTGGGATTTCTTTGGAAGGAATGATGCTCAAGCTGAAACTCTAGTACTTTGGCCACCTCATGAGAAGAACTGACTCATTGGAAAAGACTTTGATGCTGGGAGGGATTGTGGGCAGGAGGAGAAGGGGACGACAGAGGATGAGATGGCTGGATGGCGTTACTGACTCGATGGACGTGAGTCTGAGTGAACTCCGGGAGTTGGTGATGGACAGGGAGGCCTGGCGTGCTGCGATTCATGGGGTCTCAAAGAGTCGTACACGACTGAGCGAGTAAACTGATCTGAACTGCTAACTTGGGTCTTCCCTGGTAGCTCCTGGTAAAGAATCCGCTTGCAATGCAGGAGACCCCAGTTCGATTCTTGGGTCAGGAAGATTCACTAGAGAAAGGAATAAGCTACCACTCCAGTATTCTTGGGCTTCCCTGGTGGCTCAGCTGGTAAAGAATCCACCTGCAGTGTGGGAGACCTGGGTTCAATCCCCAAATTGGGAAGATCCCTTAGAGAAGGAAACCGCTACCCACTCCAGTATTCTGACTTGGAAAATTCCATGGACTAACCACAATAATCATCCTATGAACTATATCCTCAACTTATGTAAGTGATTTTTAAAAAAAAAATATGAATCTCATTTTTAGTTAGTGTTTTCCTTTTCTCATCATCTATTACAAGTCCCAAAACTATGTTCCTACATTGCCAATGTTTCCATAAATTGGATTTTCATTCATTATATAATTATTTTTAAAAGGAAAATGGTGATCTTGCACCTCTAAATTGAGGGGTAGTGATGTTCTGATAGTTGCTTTACACTTGTTCTCCTGAGGGATATGTTGGGAGGAAGCCCTAGTTTATATCACTTGCCAATTTATATGGGATAAATACTCCCACCATAGCTTATTTCAAACTGCCAAGATGAAGTCACAGAATAGGGAAGAGATGTGTAGTAACATTCATTTTGTAGCATTTCCAACAAAGAGATACAAAGCCAAATTCTGGAACTAAGTTGTGGGCACAACTTAGCAGTATATTAAGTTGCAAGGACAGCTTGCAACAGCTGTAGGTTTCCACCAGACAAGCAAGGATCTATTTGTGACACCAGACCACAGTCTTAAATGAGCCCATGGGTAACCATGGCAGCAATGGCATGAGTCTCAAGAGATGCGGAGGAGAGGCGTGGAAAGACAGGTGAAGTCACAGTGGGTATAGCAGGTATCAAGCATCAATTAACAGGCCCTTAAGAGCAATCTAGTCAAGGCTATGGTTTTTCCAGTAGTCATGTATGGATGTGAGAGTTGAACTGTGAAGAAAGCTGAGTGCCGAAGAATTGATGCTTTTGAACTGTGGTGTTGGAGAAGACTCTTGAGAGTCCCTTGGACTGCAAGGAGATCCAACCAGTCCATTCTAAAGGAGATCAGTCCTGGCTGTTCTTTGGAAGAAATGATGCTGCTGCTGCTGCTGCTGTTAAGTCACTTCAGTTGTGTCCGACTCTGTGCGACCCCATAGACGGCAGCCCACCAGGCTCCGCTGTCCCTGGGATTCTCCAGGCAAGAACACTGAAGTGGGTTGCCATTTCCTTCTCCAATGCGTGAAAGTGAAGTCACTGAGTCATGTCCAACTCTCCGTGACCTCATGGACTGCAACACACCAGGCTTCTCTGTCCATGGGATTTTCCAGGCAAGAGTACTGGAGTGGGGTGCCATTGAATGATGCTAAAGCTGAAACTCCAGTACTTTGGCCACCTCATGCGAAGAGTTGACTCATTGGAAAAGACTCTGATGCTGGGAGGGATTGGGGGCAGGAGGAGAAGGGGACGACAGAGGATGAGATGGCTGGATGGCATCACCGACTCGATGGATGTGAGTTTGAGTGAACTCCAGGAGTTGGTGATGGACAGGGAGGCCTGGTGTGCTGCGATTCATGGGATCGCAAAGAGGCAGACACGACTGAGTGACTGAACTGAACTGAGCTGAAGAGCAGCTGTGGTTCAGAGCCAAAGTTCTTGTCTCCAAAAACAGTAGTAGCTACAATAAACAGTGACAAGTATTAAGGAATAGAGACATCAAATCACCTAAACAAGGGCAATAGTATGAGGAGGGAGTCTAAGTAATAGAAGAATGGAGTAGATTTCATGGAAAAACAAAATCTAGCTATCCAGATTGGTGTCCAAGTTCAGAGGCACAGCACCAGTAAAGGACAAATATATTGAGCTATCCAGCAATAGAATAAATGCAGTCCTTGTGTCATGGTGGCCCTATGACATATAAGAGAGGGTTATACATGCCACGTGAAGCTAGAGGAGGAATTTAGAGTATGGGAACCACACAAGGTATAACAGTATTCAACTTATTTGCACTAGCTCCTCTCCATTATTATTTAGCTCATTGCTTCCTCTTGAATTGTTACTGTTCACAGGCATATAATTGTTTACTCCCAAAATAGAGATCAAAAAAAGGGTGCTTTAACATACAGTTTTTACATCTATTGCTTATGCTTGCTACTTAGTAGTTTCCATGCAAAATTAAAATATAGTAAAATAGGCCCCATTAAATCCTAAATACAAGGAGAGAGGTGCTCTAGAGAGTGCTCTAATGTTAAATGTGCTGATTGGAGTAGTCAAAAATGATCATTTATCTGGTAGCTCATATAGTAAATCAGTTCAACAAAAGCAATTACAAAGTATCAACAGTAAAAACACCTTGAAGAGGAGCCGGAGGAAGCAGGACAACTTTGTTTTCTAAATTTAGCCATTTTTAGATAATTTCTGGCATGGAATCTTTTATATTCAACCAAAAAGCATAAAAATATCCTGATATACTTTTTGTACTGAAAAAAAATCATTTCAGTTTCCTTCTCGTATATTTATTGTACTTACAACATTACAAATTGTTAGTTTATTTTAAAGCAATAGATGATTTTCAAAAGCTTGAATATATTTCTGTTTAAAACAAAGAAGCAAAAATACTTTTAAGGGCTCAAGAGTTTCTCACTGCTGCCATAAGAAGAAATAAATAAGTGTTTGCTTTCTCTAGCACATTTTTTCCCTAGTATTCTGATATTTGAGACTGCTTCTTTTGAAAAAAAAATCAGTCATTCCATTTGGTTTCTATAGTAACAAAACCTAATTTCTGGGGTTTCTTCGTGAGCTATGATCATGCTGAAACCAAAGAACACTCATGGGTCCTGCAAAATTCATAAAGACCTGAACAAATAGGACTGCCATCTTCTGGCATTTGTCTGAAATGACAGTTTTACCAATTCTGCATCCTAACCATCAGATTTGCCCCTTCATATCTCCTCCTGCTATTGCCAACCCAGCACAATGACGTGACACACACTCAGACGGTTTTTGGGTGACCTCATCAAATTGCAAATAAACCTCTGTCCCACAGGGAACATGAAGAAGAGAGGATGTCTTAAGGCAAATATTTGTTTCAGAAAGTTGGACAATAAATGCACTGTTACTAAAAGGATAAGATCTTCCCCCTTCTTTCAAGAGGTTATTTAATTGTCTCAGATTCAAAACAATTCAAAGAATAAACCATGCAGTTCAAAAGGAAATTCTACCAGTGATTGCTATGACAAGCTTTTCTCTGCTAGGAGAGAAAGGAAGGAGGACTAATGGAAGAAGTCATATAGGATGTGGGGACTTCCTCCCACCCTTTTCAGCTGACAGTGGTGAGTTATGAGGTGTTACAGAGTAAAACAGAGTTACCGTAAGAGCTGTCCAAATAACTTATGGCATTGAATCACAACACCATCTTCAGGAGATAATTCATGTCACCAGTGAATGTTCAGTAATATGGATTTTCTCCAAAACACCATATTTAACAGGCAACACCAATGAGAGGTGAATTTAATGGCAAAGTGAATTATTTAATAGAATTGAACTATACTCCAACATGGAACAAGAGCTGATTAAAATGTATGCAGAGTTGATAAAGTCATTTCAACTAAATGCTGTTTGTGAGTAAGAAATAATAATCAGTCCAAAATGTTAAGATGCCAGCCAAATCAAAGATTAAAGGAGGAAAGAGTAATTTAATTGGGATTTGTGTATATTTCAGCACTACCTTTTTATTATTACTGACATCATAGTGAATTAAGCTTTAAATGCAAAGGCAGATATTTATTCTACCAGAATAGTTTATTGTTGCAATATCAGTTCTTTTTAAGGTTAGGCACAATAAATAATTACTTGGAAAAATTAGTTATTTATTCTAATATTAGTAAGATACTACCATTCCTAAAAGAAAATATTCCTTCATGATTAAGTCCAGTGCTGTTGTGGAGTTTTAGACTCACAAAGTGAAAAATGGCTCCATGAAGCCTTTCATTTACAAACTGAAAGATTATGTGGAGGTGGTCCCAAATGGGAGCTAGAGTCTGCTCATCAATAATTGATTAGTTGAGATAACTATGAAACATTATAATATGCAAGGATAGTAGTAAAATACTTTTACTCCATTTAAACAATATTACTACCGATTGCCTCAAGTAAAACTGGCTCAAAAAGACCAAGATGGAACTTTAAAGCACTTACCCTCATATCATACCCCTGTGAAAATAGCTGAAATATTATAATTAGACATTGATTTTTGGCTCGATAGTCAGTGTGACGTTGTGTTCCAGCACCAAGCCCCAACTTTGATCCGTTTCTAACTGCAACTGGTCAGTTTACCCTGCACAACAACAGACATTTCTCTGGAATTGCTAATGTTAGTAAATTTGTCTGTGCTGTGTAGACTTTAGGTTTCTTTTTCTGAAATTTGCATCTTGGTCAGAGTGTCCTTGCTCTCTTTCCAGATCAAGTACTTTTCCACTTCACAGGTTCCCTCAATAAAAAAGCTAATAGTACCAGTAAAAATATCTTGCTAAGACAATTATTAGAGAGCAGAATAAACACCTAGTACAACTCTATGTACCCTGTTGAATACCCTGTGAGCTTGATTTACCTTTAAATTGTCTTTTACACTCTGTCTTCTTTCTAGTCCCATTTCCAACACTCTTGCTTGAGTCTTCACTTTTTCATCTGCCCTATTCCAGGAAATAATCTCCAACTGGTTTCTAACAATTTCTCTCCTCCACAGACCATCCCCCATGCAGCTATCATGTTAGTTACCTGAAGAAACAACTCTGTTAGAATGTCCATTTGCTCAGAATCCATGCTTGCCCTTAGCTTGCAACACAGAATCCAGTCTTGGCATGCCTTTCAAACCATGCACAGTCTGGTATCAATTTTCCTTCCTAATTCTTATGTCAACAATTTCATCTGGAAAGTTTATGCTTCAGCCAAAATAGACCAATTATCATTTTAAAGAACTGCCACCCCTGATACTGTGTCATCCCAAATCTCCACTTATTAAATCTTAACTATCTCTCAAGGCCCTGCTTAAGTGTGACTAGTTCTTCAACCCTTTTCTGATAACAAGCATAAGAAACTCTCATTATTTGTATTTATCCTATAATATCTAATATTCCTCAAGATATTATGATATTTTTTAGGTCTACCCTAAATATGAATTCTTTAAGTCAGCTACAAAGTTAACTTGAAATCAGTCTTTTATTCATAACATCAATAAACATTTGTTGAGGACCTACTAAATCCTAGTCCCCATGACAGGCACTGGGGATAGATTTATGCACATACTAAAAGGATTTCTGCCACCTGGAACTCACATTCCAATGGGAAAACAGACTGTACGTGAAGTAGCCTAAATATGTAGCCTAGCTATTGGGACAAATTCTATAAAGGAAATAAAGATGGTGATATAAATGTGAGAGATAATTTTACCTAAGGTAGTAGAGAAGACTACACTGAAAAAAACACTAAGCTGAGACTTGACGAATGAGAAGAAACTGACTAACAAAGCATTCAGAGTGATCATTCCAGCTGAAGAAACTACAAGAGCCGAGTCCTGGATATTAGTGGTTTGGTACATTATTTAAAGCCCAGGTAGAGGGTATAACCTGGTGTAGGAGCAGCTTGGACCATTCGTTAGATCATGCCAAGCTGTGAAGGTCATGGATAGAGTCTGGATCTTGTTTTAGGAGCAATGTTAAGAGAGTGAAGTTTACTTATAATTGTATCCTTTCATTTTTTCACCAAATATTTAAGTACCCACTTTATATCATAAATAAGGATAGTTGTTAAAAACTTACAGTTTAATAATAAATTCCTTCCTTCAAGAAAGATACAGGGCTTCCCAGGTTAAGAACCTGTCTGCCAATGCAGGAGACATAAGAGACTCAGGTTCAGTTCCTGGGTTGGGAAGATCCCCTGGAGGAGGGCATGGCAATCCACTCCAGCGTTCTTGCCTGGAGAATCCCATGGACAGAGAAGCCTGGGGGACTATATTCCAAAGGGTTGCAAAGAGTCAGACACAGCTGAAGTGACAGCACACATGCAAGAGAGACACAGTCTTTCATAAAACCCATTCAATCTTTGTACAGTTTAGGAAAAAGCTGGTTACTAAAAGAATACAAAAAAAGCAACGATTTCAACAGAAGCCATGGTAAAATTGTTCATCTCATTTCCAAGCAGCCAAAAAAAAAAAAAAAAAAAAAAAAACCTTTCTTTACTTATACTATACCTTCAGCCTGCTTTAATGATCAGGAAACAGTCAGTCATGAACAAAGATTTCTTTTTCAGTACTATGGCCAGCCTTTGGCTGATACAGTCCTAGAGAAAAATCTGGAGAAAATCATGAATGATTAAAATCAGAGGAAGTCAAAGGAAACTTGATGGCATTGTGTTATCAGTTTGATTGCTAAAAGGAAGCACCAAGGCTTCCTCATTCATCAAAGAACCAGGACAGGTTTGTGTCACAGTGGAGTTGGTTAACACACGTAGAACATGGGCATGACATGATATATCATAAAAGTTCAAGTTCATCACCATCCTAGCAATGTCTTGACAATTACTTTCCCTAAGTTCCTCACTATTGCTATCTTTTATATTAATGCTCAAAATGAAAATATGAGGGAGAAAAAGAGATTACCAGGCAGGGCCAAATGAAGTTTATAGGTTGCAACTTAAAACGTAAACTTGAAAGAATTTTTCGTTGTTGTTATTGTTTGTTTGGGCGTTTTGCTTGTTTAAATTTTTATTGAAGTATAGTTGCTTTACAATGCTGTATTATTTTCTGTGTACAGCAAAGTGAATCAGCTATATTTATACATATATCCCCTCTTTTGTGGCTTTCCTTCCCATTTAGATCAGCATAAAGCACTGAGTAGAGATCCCTATGCTATACAGTTTTGTTTTATTTTTATTAATGATAAAAAACACTTATGTCCTGTATTTAAAATAGACAGCCAATGGGAATTTGCTGTATGGCTCAGGAAACTCTAACAGGGGCTTTGTATCAACCTAGAGGGGTGGGATGGGGCTGCAGATGGGAGGGAGATTCAAAAAGGAGGGGATATATACCTATACCTATAGCTGATTCATGTTGAGGTTTGACAGAAAACAACAAAATTCTGTAAAGCAATTATCCTTCAATTAAAAAAAATAAATTTAAAAAAACCATTTATGTTAATGTTTTTGAGCCAAACACCACCAAGAATAACACTGTAGCTGAACAAATTGATTTTTTGCTTGTTGCTCTGAGGATGAAGGCACATACAGGTTCCCATGAGCTGACTCAGTAAGAGGGTGTTAGAGAAGACTTATAATAGGATTTGAGCTTGTATTAGATGATTGGGGCAGGATTTAAGGAAACAGGACTTGACTTTGAATTGGACTCTATCAGGTATTGAGGGGCACTCTATAACGGGCATTGTAATAAGCTAAACCCAGGCTGATAGCCTAATAGTCACTGCCATGTGAGACACCCAAGAAGGGCTTATCAGAGTCCTTCTCAGAGTCTTAATATGTGATTTACCATAAGAAATGTCTCCTGTTCTTCTCATGTTTTTAACCTGGGGTTGCCTGACATAACGTGTGCTAAGGCTTGGAGCAAGGAGAGTAACATGTTCTTTTGTGGACAGAAACAAATGGAGACAAGAGGTTCATAGTGAAGTCGCTCTGTCGTGTCTGACTCTTTGCGACCCCATAGACTGGAGCCTGCCAGGCTCTTCCATCCATGGAATTTTCCAGACAAGAGTACCGGAGTGGGTTGCCATTGCCTTCTCCAGGGGATCACAGGGATTGAGCCCTGGTCTCCTGCCTTGTAGGCAGACACTTTTACCATCTGAGCCACCAGGGAAGACCAGCAGAGGTTCATAAAAAGCTCAAAAATATCCATAGGCTAGGACACAATGATGCATAAAGTCGTAATCCACTCTTAGGTTTTCCAATCATATGAGCCAATCAATTTTTTCTTAATCTAATTTTAATTCAATTTCTGTCATTTGTAGTCAAAAGCATCTAGACTAATAAGTAAATATCACTCACATAAGTAAAATTCTCCATTCAAAAATGGAAAATCTTTCTCTTAAAATTGGTATATAATCCATCAATTCCTTGTTTGTATACTCCCATTTATAGCATATCTTTGATCACTTCTCCCCAGTATACATTGTCACTGTGCTGATACAAAGACATCAATGACAACACAGATCATTGTCATGTGTTTTATTGCAGCAAACCCCTGGCTCATCTCACAGTTTCTTTCTCTTCTCCATAAAGCAGCCAAAATAATTTTTAATAGGTAAAAATAAGTATACGCTTTCTTAGTTAAAACCCTTTAAAACTTCCAATTTCCCCTCAAATAGATTCCAAAGTCTGGAGTTAGGACCATTGCCTAACTTCCAAATCTCATCTTATTTTTCCCTCCCCCTTATCCACTCTGCTTCAGTCACACTGCCCTCTTTCATGTCCATCAAATATATCATGCTTTTTTTGTTTTTTTTCCTGCCATCGAGATTTTATATGCACTATTTCCTTTGCCTGGGACACTCCTCTAATCATCACTGCCCACCAAACCCACTCTTAACCTCCTAGGTATCAGTCCAATCTCTTTCAAATATGTGTAATAAAACAATATTGATAGTAAAATAATTTTGAAAGTAAGCTTACTAGGAGGTGTCTTTCCATCCTTCCTCTCAGCTTAAACATCAGAGATCTTTCTCATGCCTACCCACAGATTGTTATTCTCTGTCTCAGCCCTCTATTTCTCTAACATCACCAGCATCAATCACATTCAGTTCAGTTCAGTTCAGTTCAGTCGCTCAGTCATGTCTGACTCTTTGCGACCCCATGAATCGCAGCACGCCAGGCCTCCCTGTCCATCACCAGCTCCCAGAGTTCACTCAGACTCACATCCATCTAGTCAGTGATGCCATCTAGCATCCTCTGTCGTCCCTTTCTCCTCCTGCCCCCAGTCCCTCCCAGCATCAGAGTCTTTTCCAAAGAGTCAACTCTTCGCATGAGGTGGCCAAAGTACTGGAGTTTCTATATTGATTTTTTTATTTTCTTGGTTTTTTCTTGCCCATGTTTCTTGCCTAGCTTTCAGGTTTCCATTTGTTTGGGGAATTCTGAATATTCTTCCCCAATGTTTTACCTCTGTTTTAGTTAGCTACTGCCCATTCATGACAATTAAGATTCCTGTGTCCACATTTGCTTTGTTTACACTGCATGTGCGTGTGCTCTCAGTCATGTCCGACTCTTTGCAGCTGCATGAACTGTAGCCTCCCAGGCTCCTTTGTCCATAGAATTTCCCTGGCAGGAACACTGGAGTTCCTACTGCCATTTCCTACTCCAGGGGATCTTTCTGACGCAGGGACTGAACCCGCATATCCCAGTGGTAGGCAGATTCCTTACCAGTGAGCTACTTGGGAAGCCACTTACACTGTATACCCAGGATCTAACAAGGGACCCATTATATACATAGTGCTTCTACATAGATATTTGCTTAAATAAAATTTTATGCTGTTTCATGAAGGAAAAACAGGTCTAAGAATTGTTCCTATAATCCCCAAACAAAAAAATTTTGAAAAATAATCAAGTCAATACAGTTGAGCACTAACTCTTTGAACAAGTATAGGCAAGGGGCCCATTTTAAGAGCTTTTTCTCAGGCAGGCAGCAAGTGATTCTGAAACCCAGGAGACCAATGTTTCTCCACCTGATTGGGACTCCAGTCATCTGGAGATTCTGAGATTAAAATCGACATCATCAAATATAAGTAGACCACTGTGCAGAGTAATAATTTGTTTATGAGAGTTTCATTTAAATTGTACAGTCTATGCATACCTTCTTTATGATTTTGGTCTGCTGAGTAGTTGTCATAATAAAATGCAAAAATATTGTCTTGGGAAACAATCTTGAGGCTGCCCCCCAAAATTGTTTCTTCTCCATAACAAAAGAAAAGTAAGGTCAAATAGTAAACTATTGACAAAATTATTCTGACACTGAAGTCGTATACTGCTATACTTTACCAAGAAGGCTATTTTCATGGAGATTTTCAAGATGAGATACAACAGTTCTCTTACTAGTGGTTTTGATGTCAGCTTACAGCAGATAAAGCTTTGGCACAGATTAAGATTCCTTGATCTACAGTTGTTCAGAAGTTAATGCAATAAATCTGTAAGAAACCACCATACTTGAAACCGCTTATCATATCTACAGTTTAAATGCCATTTGCCATGCAAAAATTGAAGATAGGAACAGGATCAGAACCTACATTGGACCAGTACAATACAGTACCTGGTTATCTTAATATGTTAGATTTCACATTTTCCTCAAGGTTATTTTCCCCCTACTAGTATTTTACCAATGTAAAATACATCCTGGGCAACTTTATTTTCATTTTTTTACTAACCAGAGATTGGGGGCGGAAAGGCCAGCCATGTTTATCTACACCTGTGTTTTCAATGAAAATATAGTAAGTCAATGAAACAGTCTCTCTCAATCAAGGAAACCTCTGACACCCAGCTGGAAGGAAAAAAAAAAAGCTATAATTTTAGCCTTTCTCAATGCTGTTACTCCATTATACCTCAAGCCTTTTTAGGCAACTTGCATCCCAATGAATAAGTGAATCAAATTTAGTGTAGCAAGGAGGTAGTAAATCATGCAAAGTATAGAGTTTACAGCACTCAGGAATTCAGAATTTTCAATAAAAGAACTGTTGGGTTGGTCAAAAATTCATTCAAGTTTTTCCTTACCATATTATGGAAAATAAATGAAATTTTTGGCCAACCCAATAGCTTAGAAATGCAGACACAATAGCAATGACCCAAAGTCTCTGGCCATTTTATTCTAATCAGTCAATTAAATCTAACCATAATCATTTTAATTGGAAAATATTTGACAAATATTTTGTGAAAATTACACGTCTTAGAAGACTAATTTATCTGCACTCAGATGAAGTGTTAGACACTCAGTGGTGTCTGACTCCTTTGCAACTCTATGGACTCTAGCCTGCCAGGCTCCTCTGTCCATGGAATTCTCCAGGCAAGAATACTAGAGTGGGTTGCCATTCCCTTCTCCAGGGGATCTTCCCAACCCAGGGGTCAAACAGGTCTCCTGCATTGGCAGATTCTTTACCATCTGAGCCACTAGGGAAACCCAATTTTTCTGTTCTGCTCATAATATTAAGCATACCATCTAAGATAATATTATGCAGTGACTCTTTCCATTTTCTCACTTAGTGGAACTTTCAAATAGAACAGAATGCAGTCAGGTTTTAGTTATAAGTCCCTAAAAAGGGAAAGAAGTTTTCATGTAGTAGTAATGGAAGTCAGTGGATTTCTTCTCAGCTATAGTGGATATGGTCCCACAACACAAAGTGGCTGCTTTAATGGCAAGAGTCCTCAAGGTATCCAAAAGTTTCTTCCTGAAGACAAACTATGATGAGCTCTCTTCTCACTTCAAACTATCAGACGTTTAAGAATAAGGCAAGTCTATTTTTTTTGCTGTCTTGCATACAGGGTCATCATTGCAAAAAAGACTCAGATGTGTATAATGGACTTTTGGACTCAGAGGGAGAGGGAGAGGGTGGAATGATTTGGGAGAATGGCATTGAAACATGTATACTATCATGTAAGAATCGGATCACCAGTCTATGTCCGATGCAGGATACAGCATGCTTGGGGCTGGTGCACGGGGATGACCCAGAGGGATGTTGTGGGGAGGGAGGTGGGAGGGGGGTTCATGTTTGGGATCGCATGTACACCCGTGGTGGATTCATGTCAATGTATGGCAAAACCAATACAGTATTGTAAAGTTAAATAAAAATAAAAATTTTAAAAAATAAATAAATAAAATAAACCCCCCCCCCCAAAAAAAGAATAAGGCAAGTCTAAAGGTATGAGCATCTCACGTGGCTTGCAGAAAAATGGGTTCAATTATGCTTTATGCCCTTTGCATTTTCCCTGAAAGATGTCATCTAAATGACATTTTGTCAGGCACTCCAAGCTTTGCCTGGCATGAGGAAAGCCAAGGAAATGGCAACCCACTCCAGCATTCTTGCCTGGAGAATTCCATGGACAGAGGAGCCTGGTGGGCTACAGTCTACGGGGTGGCAAAGAGTCGGACACGACTGAGCGACTTCACTTCACTTCACTTCAACAGTGCAGAAGATAGAGTCAAAGTATAACATTATGATGATCCCAACTGTTTTCCATTCCTGTTTAAAAGAAGGGTTTCCATTTAGTTCCTTAAGAAAGAGAACTACAGGATAATCCCTGGAGACCTTCCCTGCCCAGCGCCATTTAATCCTTAACTTTTTACTTAGTGAGCACCAACAACATTAAACTGTATTCCAGGAACTGCTTCAAACCCTGAAGACATGGTACATATCAACACAAACAAGTGCCTGCTCTTATGGGACTTTTATTTAAGATAAAGGAAAAAGACCGTATAAGTGAGTAAGGAAAGAAACAAAATAGATGGATGCCACCATAGGAAAATAAATCAGGACAAGGCAGTGGAATGGAAGGATCTAATAGAGGCCTCTATAGATTGTTTGATGACTGACAACCTTTCTGACAAGTCAGCCATGTGAATATCTGTGTAAAGAGACTCCTAGTCACAATGCACAAGTTCAAAGGCATTGAAGTGGGAAGCTGTCTGTGTGCTAGAGGAACAAAACAGAGGGCCAGTGAGACTGACATTCAGTGAGCTAAGTGAGAAGTGATTGTGAAATGGTATTCAGGAGCCAGATTACATGCTCTAAGCAAGTAGTTTTTATTTTATTCTAAGGGTATTGGGAAACAAACATGTGGCATGATGTAATTTAAGTTAATCATGATTTCTGTTTACAGTGTGGAGAATGGATTTAATTTGAACTAGAGTGAAAACAGGGAGATTAGTTAAGCATTTACTGCATTAATCTAGGCAAGGGGCGGGGGTGGTTAGCTTAGAACATGTGGACACAGTTAAAATGGAGAGACAGTGAAAGACTTAAGATATATTTCAGAAGTATAGTCAATAGGGTTTGCTGATGGAGGGGAGGTGGAGAAGCAGAAAAAGAATTAAGTATGGCAAGGGTAGAAGGCATGACATTTGCCAAAATGTGGAAGTAAGTGGAAACCAAGTTTGGGAATGATGAGTTAGCTGCAGACACATAAATTTTCAGTTGACTTTGAACGATCCACGCAGACACTGATTTGCAGGTCTTGACCAGAGTCGCTGCCCTCTTCAAGGCCCATCCAGCACCCATGTCACTTGCTCTGGAGCATATCAGTCTCTGAGGTAAAACTTAAAAATTAGTCTTACCAAAATCCCTTCCCTTTTCTTCTCTTTTATTTTCTCAGCCTTTGTGGAACTCTTCTTTTTCTTACTCCCAAAGAAATAAACTGTTCAGACCAGGACTCTATAAGCTTTGGGACTTCAAATGATCCTATATTTGATCTTTAGCATACCCATTCTATCAAAAGAATTTATTCCTATCTCTGCTCTCTTACTAATGATTGACGGTGAGTCCCCGTCAGTCACAATCCCCTTACCACACCGATTGCTGAAAGCCCCTTCCAAATCAAGCCCTTACCCGCTACATCTCTAGTTTAGTGGGCCAATTCAACTGAAGTCTTAGGTTTCTCTTCAGAGTCTTCACTACAGAGTAATAACCAATATCCCTTTGATTTGTTTCACAAGTTGTGGAGCATCCTATGAAATGATTTGACTGCAACATTCAAGGGAAGTTTTTTAAGTTTTTTGGAACCTTCATAAAAGAAGTGTATTAAAGGTAGCTAAATAATCCATATCAGCACAAGAGAATGCTCTCTGAAATACATAAAAGTGATCATAAAACATTTTGACTCTTCCTCTGATACCTAGGAAAATAAATTCCCATCAGTTGTACTTCTGATTTTTGTCTATTCTATGAATATTTTTAGCTAAAAATAAGTCAATACTGCCTTTCCATAAGAAAGTATATATAAGAAGGCAAATCTTTTGCTGTACTTGCTCTGTTACTGTCATCCACATCCTATACATAATAAACAGAGCCACAGAGGCATTCACTGAATATTTGCAGTGGTTATTATTATTGCTAAGAGCTCAAAAAAAATTCTCATTTGTTAGGTAAAGAAACTATTAAAGCATAAATTTCCTTTTATCATGAGTAAAAGGTAGGCAGAAACATCAAGAAAATAGTGATTTCATATACATTGAGGTAACCAACTCAACTTAAAAAAAGCATAGCAAACATATACTAATGAAATCATTTATTAGTTAACCTAGCCACTAAGATCTACTATGAGAGTTTAAGCTGTAACAACACTAAAATATTGCAATAAGATGAAAGATTGACATGATCATATATATAATTCACCTAAAAACCAAATAATAAGACATAGTAAGTAGCTGTATGGATGTTTTATTTTCCATCCAGATATTTGGCACTCTGTTGAAATACCATTGGTTTGTACGTTTCTAATGAGAAGAATGCTATCCAACCATAAAGTACATATACAGAAAGGAATGAAAAATACCCTTTAAAGATTAATCAAGTGCAATAATTTTTGGTTCAAGATTCCAGATCCATCTTTCACTTTACTATGCATTACCTTATGAAAATTTGAGGTAAGACACTCATTTGTCACCACTTTTTCTGTCTTTCTATTAGGAGAGGTTAAGATACTGATGTGCATTAAATCTTATTATACAGTTCTGAAGAATATGTGCCAAGAAATACTTTCTCTAACAATAGTTTTAATCATTACAGAAGATAGTTAATGCAATAGAAAGCCATGAGGGTAATTCACATGCTTACCAAATATCATGATGCATCAACCAATTAATCTGTTAAAACAAAAGAGCCTTCTCAATCTTGTACTTTGAAGCAAAAACTCTCAGCAAGCATTCTGAGAGGACAAGACTTATCTCCTTTATTAGCATATACAGTTGAAATTAAACCCAAGTGTTTTTTAAGTCAAAGTATTTGTGTCTGAAATATCTACTTCACCTTTCATCTCTCTGTAACCCTTATAGGTTACAAGTTTCTGACACGTGATCTCCTCTGCTTTGTAAGCAACTATAAATTTCTATCTTTTTTGTGTGCTTTCTCTTAGATAACATCTCCCACAATTGAGCTTTATGAACTAATGCTATTACAAGAAAAAATGGGGGGATGGGTGGGAAGGAGGCTCAAGAGGGATATATATATATACACTTATGGCTGATTCATGTTGTTGTATAGCAGAAATCAACCCAATATTGTAAAGCAATTATCCTCCAATAAAATTTTTTAAATAAATGTATTCATGCACTAACTTATTTATTAAGTCAAAGAACAAAATATAATCATACATACTTTAAAAGATACAATAATTGCAATTAATAACTTCTGATTAGTCTCTCAGTGAAAATTCAATTACTAAAAAGAACAAGGATCAAAATAAATCCAAGATTATTTATTTAATTGTGTCATAGATTCTGAGATAGGAAAAAAACATGAGTTAAAGCTGATTCTAATTCAACCTGAATTAAATTTATTATTCCTTTAAAATAACAGTGAACAGTCATACTAATACATCAAATGGAACTATTAATTCCCCAATTCTGCACATTCCCGCAATCTGTATGTTGCCAAATCATAAACTGAAATTTAAAGAGGACTACCTCTTATCATGACATCTAATTCTTTGAGGTTTCAAATAGTAGAAAGAATATCAACTAATAATAACAGTAAACATTATAAAATTAAATGTGTTTAAAATTCTAACAAAAATATGGGTTTTTTACTTCTACTATTGTTTTCTCTAATGAATACTTCAAGTTGGCATTCATCTACCCCCATCAGTATGAAAAACATAACACAGAAAAAAGCTCTCTTCTTTGAGCCAAAAGCTCAAAATTAGGAAAATAGTCCTATACACACCTTAGAAATCTAAAGAGCAGATTCTGATGGAAACAATCACACTAATACCCTACGTAATTCTGGATTAGGATGGTATGTCATTAAATTGAAAGAGATACAATTTTGTAAACTTCAAAACCTTCATTGTTTTCTAACAAAAGAAAAATATTCTTTATATTTAAAGCTGAGAAAGAGAGAGCTGAAACTTGAGGGTAGTGAAATGGGCTTCTCTTCTGTGACTTTATAGCCAATTTGATATTTTGAAATAATGTAAAAAAGAAACTCCAGTACTTTGACCACCTCTTGCGAAGAGTTGACTCATTGGAAAAGACTCTGATGCTGGGAGGGATTGGGGGCAGGAGGAGAAGGGGACGACAGAGGATGAGATGGCTGGATGGCATAACCGGCTCAATGGACGTGAGTTTGAGTGAACTCTGGGAGTTGGTGATGGACAGGGAGGCCTGGCGTGCTGCAGTTCATGGGGTCGCAAAGAGTCGGACACGACTGAGTGACTGAACTGAACTGAAAGAAGAAATAAAATGTTCTTCAAAAATATTTAGTTTTAACTGAAACTTATGCAATTACCTTAATGAAAAACTATATATACAGTGATATTTCGATTTTGAATGATTTAAGGAACTATTATTAAAGAAAAGGATGTAGTTATTTGATAACTTCAAGAGAAAAGTCTCTACTTGACAACCCAAACGGTGTTTTAAGATTGCAGAACTCAATTCCAGAACTTAGTGATTTTTTTGTCCTAAGATGTGTAACTTTCCATTTATTAAGTAATATTTTATTGGTTAAAAAGAAGTAAATATGTACTCCAAATGTGAGGTCAATATATAATGAAGAACTAAAAGTGTTAAGGGCTTCCCAATCGTCAAAGTGGTAATGAATCTGCCTGCCAATGCAGGAGATGCAGGAAGTGTGGGTTCGATCCCTGGGTTGGGAAGATCCACTGGATGAAGGAATGGCATCCTGCTCCCGTATTCTTGCCTGGATAATTCCATGGACAGCCTGACGGGCTACAGTCCATGAGGCTGCAAAGAGCTGGACAAAACTGAGTACACACACACAGACAAAAAGCCTTAAAAGTGTTCAAACATTTATCTATATTTTCTATGTCTTGATTTCATTCACTAATAACAAATTCTCCTAAAGAAAATGTATTCTCCTGTCCTGTGCAGTGAAGTATGCCAAGTCATTTTCTTTAAACAATGATATGTTTCATTAACATGCTTCTTGGCAAACTGCCTGGAGAGGAGAAACAAGTTCTAATTTTTAAATACTCTAGACAGCTTATTATAGTTTATGCTAAAATATAAAATGAATGCAGGAAGATCAAGTACTCCTGAAATTCAGCATGCACTTTTATATGGTCCTTATTGATTCCAAGAGATTTATTTGATTGACCATGTAAGCAGAAACAATGCAGCTCTTGGTAACTTGCTATTTGGATAAATTTGTCTTTTTAAAATAAGTTAGAAATCTACACTAAATTCAGTTCCCCATCAAATTTTATTAACTGTCTGCAAGATACCAAATAATTGTTTGACCAAACTCTTCTGCTTTGCCAGAGAGAAGATTGAAAACCATAAACTCAGGTGAATGAGTAAGACTAATGGAGACAACAAAGTCGTATTAAAATGACTTGTGGGTTTTTCACTCCTGCTTTGGGACCCTTATAAGACCATGTTTATTTTTCTTTTACACATGCACATAAATAAATATGTATAATGGTCTTTTAAAAATGGATCATACTGATGAGGACTCACATTCCTTGGTTTGAAGAATGCAGTGGAATACCAACACTTAAAACAAATGGATGCATTTCTAAAATTCAGAAGAAAATTAGAAATTTTAAGCATAGGCTTGTGTCTACCAACTAAAGTTTTGCAGCATATACAAACAACAATTTAACATTTCAGTGCTTGATTCTCAGATTTGATTATCTACAATGTCAAAATACCTCAAATGATTGAAGGTTTTCCATTTCAAATTATTCTGTTAAGTACCACTAAATATTTTGTAAAATGCTTTTTAGGTTCCTAACTGGGTTACATTTATATTATTCTTCTACTATGCAGAATAATAGATAATTATCATCTGTTTCTTGGTCAGGGGAAGAATTCATCCCCCAAAATAAAATCTTGGTTAAATTTTGCTGTTCAGTTCAGTTCAGTTCAGTCACTCAGTTGTGTCCGACTCTTTGCGACCCCATGAATTGCAGCATGCCAGGCCTCCCTGTCCATCACCAACTCCCAGAGTTCACTCAGACTCATGTCCATCGAGTCAGTGATGCCATCCAGCCATCTCATCCTCTGTCATCCCCTTCTCCTCCTGCCCCTAATCCCTCCTAGCATCAAAGTCTTTTCCAATGAGTCAACTCTTCGCATGAGGTGGCCAAAGTACTAGAGTTTCAGCTTGAGCATCATTCCTTCCAAAGAAATCCCAGGGCTGATCTCCTTCAGAATGGACTGGTTGGATCTCCTTGCAGTCCAAGGGACTCTCAAGAGTCTTCTCCAACACCACAGTTCAGATGCATCAATTCTTTGGCATTCAGCCTTCTTCACAGTCCAACTCTCACATCCATACATGACTACTGGAAAAACCATAGCCTTGACTAGATGGACCTTAGTTGGCAAAATAATGTCTCTGCTTTTGAATATACTGTCTAGGTTGGTCATAACTTTTCTTCCAAGAAGTAAGCATCTTTTAATTTCACGGCTGCAGTCACCATCTGCAGTGATTTTGGAGCCCCCCAAAATAAAGTCTGACACTGTTTCCACTGTTTCCCCATCTATTTCCCATGAAGTGATGGGACCGGATGCCATGATCTTCGTTTTCTGAATGTTGAGCTTTAAGCCAACTTTTTCACTCTCCTCTTTCACTTTTATCAAGAGGCTTTTTAGTTCCTCTTCACTTTCTGCCATAAGGGTAGTGTCATCTGCATATCTGAGGTTATTGATATTTCTCCCGACAATCTTGATTCCAGCTTGTAACAAATTATCCACCACAGATTAAGACATGTCTCTTTGTATAAGAAAATTTCCTGCTTGAAGTTTTGGTGAGACACAACATACGGAAAAAATACAGCTCTTAAAATAACTTGGTAAAATAATTTAGAAAATGAAGTGGTATAAAATGCTGTAACCACAGTACATAAGTAACATTTCCTCCAATAACCATTAAAGACACAGTTATTACCAGACTTTCCTTAGCACTCTTATTTTATTTTTTTATAACATTACAAAAATGGCTTTCTACACTAAAACTTTGCATAACCTGCTCACAGTTATTTGCTCACACTTTGCTCATTGTGTAAAAACGTCTAAGGAAAACAAGCACACATGTTAAGTTATTTTAAGTTGAAATACACATGCTTATCCTATTTTAAGAGAAATCTGATGGTTGAAATATTTCATTTCTCAGAAACTTAATGGAAATAGTTCCTGACTGTGCAGTGAAGACAGTAATAAAATATTATTAAGTGGAAAATTGTCCTTGTTCTAAATCCACTATTTTACACCTCTATAGAATCATAAACATTTAAGAAATTTTCTAACAAGCAAATAGTCCAATAAAATATATGTTTGGTGTCAAAAGATGTTCTGTTAATTTTTATTATTTATCATCTCCTTTTTTTAATGTATAATATGCACAAAAAAGAGAAAGAAACTTGGGGAGAGAAATTACAATCCCACATTTTTATATATGAAATTTATTTCTGTAGAAGTATTCACATGGACAACCAGAATTTAAGCTTTTATCATTACCCTAGAATGATATAAACTCAGAGAACTACTTTTTTGTGTCCTTTATTGACAGAGAAGCTCTACATTCTAGGGAGGAAAATTCGCATGATTCCTTCTTTCTTCTAATGAATTATCTGAATTCCAGTTTCCTGGCAGTATCGATGATAGATAAATTATATAAATTTAAAGTCAGATAGATAAGAGTTCAGTAACAATCTCTTCACTCCTTTAATTATCTGCTTATTAATCCTCATAGAATTAATCTGCTTATTAATTCCAATAGAATGGGAATCAGAATAATGTTTTCTTTATGAGCTGACAGGAGGCTTTCCTGTAAAGGATAGAATATAAAACCAGCCACATAGTAAATGTTTAATACATTTTATTATTATTTCACTATAAGAGGAAAGATGACTTTTAAAATGATGATAAAAATATTTCTCAAACACTTACTGTTAGAATTAGAGTTTCAACTTTGCTCTTGATCAGGTTGTATCTATATTTTGCTAATGTGTGATTATTTTGCATATAATTTGGCACCATGTGAATATTTTACATTCATTATCTACCTTGACCATTACAACACTGTAAATTCATTTTACAGACAAAATAATTAAGGGGGAGCATTCTCTAGTCCCAAGAATTTTAAAGATACTATATTTTTAAATTTATTTTAAACTTCTCTAGGTTTAAGGAGGAGATTCAGAGAAGACATAGCCTATATCTACATTAAAAATAATTTAGAGAAATTTGATGAGGAATTCCCTCCATTATGGGGATATTACCACATTAGACACAGCTTTTTTCCTAATATTTCCTTGAATTACAGTACTATTAGATGAAATTATATAAATCAATAAATTGAGTATATCCTTGAAGATCTATTTTACCCTACATTTTTTAACAGATTTGGAATTTGGTATTTTTGTTCTACTTCTGGCTGATAAGCATAATCAGTTAGATTTGCTTCTGTTGTATTATTTCATAGATAAATTTGAAGCTTATTCCTTTAACTTCATTACTTAATAATAAGAACAATTAAAATTTTAAATTCCCAGAAATAAATGGAAATATTTCAAAATGTAAGCAAAATAACTGCACATTAGCTAAATATAGATACAACCTGATCAAGAGCAAAGTTGAAACTCCAATTTTAATATGAACCAAATCTCATGTGTGTCAGTATATGTATGTGTGTGTACGACATGAAGTTTTGTTTGAGTTGAAAAATAAATAATAAAAGTAAATACTGCTGGGTCATAAGGCAGCTCTATTTGCAATTTTTTAAGGAATCTCCACACTGTTCTCCATAGTGGCTGTACTAGTCCCACTGCTGGGCATACACACCAAGGAAACCAGAATTGAAAGAGACACATGTACCCCAATGTTCATTGCAGCACTGTTTATAATAGCCAGGACATGGAAACAACCTAGATGTCCATCAGCAGTTGAATGGATAAGAAAGCTGTGGTACATATACACAATGGAGTATTACTCAGGCATTAAAAAGAATACATTTGAATCAGTTCTAATGAGATAGATGAAACTCGAGCTGATTATACAGAGTGAAGTAAGCCAGAAAGAAAAACACCAATACAGTATACTGACACATATATACGGAATTTAGAATGATGGTAATGATGACCCTGTATGCAAGACAGCAAAAGAGACACAGATGTGTAGAGCGGACTTTTGGACTCTGAAGGAGAGGGAGAGGGTGGGATGATTTGGGAGAATGGCATTGAAACATGTATACTATCATGTAAGAAATGAAGTGCCAGTCTATGTTCGACACAGGATACAGGATGCTTGGGGCTGGTGCATGGGGATGATCCAGAGAGATGGTATGGGAAGGGTGGTGGGAGGGGGATTCAGGATTGGGAGCTTGTATACACCTGTGGTGGATTCACGTTAACGTATGGCAAAACCAATACAGTATTGTAAAGTAAAATAAAGTAAAAATAAAATTTAAAAAAATAAAAAATAAAGACCTAAATATTTAAAAAATGAATAAGATAATAAATAAAGATGCCTGTTACTAACCATTATAAACACAATACTTTGGGGGAAAAAAAGTAAATATTAAATATTTACTTCTCATACTGTATATAGCATGATCATAAACCACAGATTATATACTATTATTTTAACTTTCAGGTGACTTCCAAAGAAAGGAAATATTTGAGAAAGTGATGCAATTCTTGAGATTTTTTGAAAATGAGAAGTCATAACAGTTTAGTGACTGAATTAAAATTATAACTCAACAGTAGAATGCAAGTCAAGTTCACAAAAGAGTTTGTACAGATAATCCTCAACCTGCTTAATTCACAAAAAGAGTTCCAAGTATTGAACATGTCTCCTAAAAACAGGGTTCAACATTAACAACAATCTGAGTTGCAATATTAATATAAATAGAAACCAGAGAGAAAATTCTAAAATGTAGTCAAAAGTTTGATAATATTGATAACAGTATGTAATCAAATATGTGGCTATTATTAAAATTCTTTTTTAAAAACAAGGAAAATTGACCTTCTGAGTGGGAGAAAATAATAGCAAATGAAGCAACTGACAAACGACTAATCTCAAAAATATACAAGCAACTTATGCAGCTCAATTCCAGAAAAATAAACGACCCAATCAAAAAATGGGCCAAAGAACTAAATAGTCATTTCTCCAAAGAAGACATACGGATGGCTAACAAACACATGAAAATATGCTCAACATCACTCATTATTAGAGAAATGCAAATCAAAACCACAATGAGGTACCACTTCACACCAGTCAGAATGGCTGCGATCCAAAACTCTGCAAGCTATAAATGCTGGAGAGGGTGTGGAGAAAAGGGAACCCTCCTACACTGTTGGTGGGAATGCAAACTAGTACAGCCACTATGGAGAACAGTGTGGAGATTCCTTAAAAAATTGCAAATAGAACTGCCTTATGACCCAGCAATCCCACTGCTGGGCATACACACCAAGGAAACCAGAACTGAAAGAGACACATGTACCCCAATGTTCATCGCAGCACTGTTTATAATAGCCAGGACATGGAAACAACCTAGATGTCCATCAGCAGATGAATGGATAAGAAAGCTGAGGTACATATACACAATGGAGTATTATTCAGCTGTAAAAAGGAATTCATTTGAATCAGTTCTGACGAGATGGATGAAACTGGAGCCGATTATACAGAGTGAAGTAAGCCAGAAAGAAAAACACCAATACAGTATACTAACACATATATATGGAATTTAGAAAGATGGCAATGACGACCCTGTATGCAAGACAGGAAAAAAGACACAGATGTGTATAACGGACTTTTGGACTTAGAGGGAGAGGGAGAGGGTGGGATGATTTGGGAGAATGGCATTCTAACATGTATACTATCATGTAAGAATTGAATCGCCAGTCTATGTCTGACGCAGGATACAGCATGCTTGGGGCTGGTGCATGGGGATGACCCAGAGAGATGTTATGGGGAGGGGGGTGGGAGGGGGGATCATGTTTGGGAATGCATGTAAGAATTAAAGATTTTAAAATTAAAAAAATAAAATAAAATAAAAACAAGGAAAATTGAAATTTATGGTGTGGTGCCATTATTACCCCATTGGTAGTATTAAGGAAAAACATTTTTAACAAAATATTTTAAAATTTTTCAATAAAATAAAAATTTTTTTACATTTTTCATTCTTGAAAAATAAATCAGATATCAGATTATTTAACAATGTTATCCCTTAAATTATTAGATCATTATAGTTAAGATGTATGTCTTTTTAGTTTACAGCATATATGAAATTACATATACAATGTATTGTATATATATTCTTATACATAGTAATAAAGTATGTGTGTGTTCAGTCACTCACTCATGTGCATCTCTTTGTGGCCCCATGGACTGTACCCTGCCAGGCTCCTCTGCCTATGAAATTTTCCAGGCAATATACTGCAGTGGAGTGTCATTTCCTACTGCAGGGGATCTTCCTGACCCAAGGATTGAACCCACATTTCTTGCATCTTTTGCACTTCTGGCACTGCCAGGAGGATTCTTTACCACTACTGCCACCTGGGAAGCCCAGTAATATATGATATATTTATTATATAGTGAATATACTATATATATATATATATATATGAAGATAAAGTGACATATGCACCTTTTAACTGTAAGGTCCTGAAAATTTAGAATTTAAAAGAAAAATATATGTAATATGATGCGCATATATATTGTAATCTTTCATACATACCTATTTCTACCCTCACCTTATCATTAGCAAGAAGAATGGTTATTGATTGACCAAAGATTCTCACCCTGAGACCCATGGTTCTTTAGATTTTAATGGATGATACTTAAAAGATTTACAAAATACCTAGAGACAATATAAAATTTATCTGTGATATTTTACACTTTTCTGATGAAGGACTCTCCAACTTTCCTAAAGGTTAAGAGCAGCTATTTGAGATACAAGAAAGCCAATAGAGAAAAGAGAAAGAAAGAAAGAGATGATGGAATAGTGAGTACGTATGTCATGGTATGGTTTTAAATCCTATCTCTCCCACATGGCTGTGGAATCCTCTTAAAGTTTCATTTTTGAAACTTTAATCCAAAATTATTGAGATAATTATGATACTAATACAGAATAAACTATCCAAGTAGATTATATACACACTCATCTGGTGGCTCTTGCAAGAAAGGATGGTTGAATTCACCAGAGTAAATGATTGAACTCACCAGTATTATAGCTCATCACAGCTACACAGAATCACCCAAATATCCAAACATTTAGCAATGTACAATAAGATGGCCATGCCAAATTATGAGTTATAATTTAACAATTTGGGACATATGATGCCTATTTTATATTCAAATCATATTCAGATGATATCTATTTCACTATAATACAAATGTCTTTACACCTTTTAATCACATGCTTAGAAGTTACAGATATAAATTATTTCTATAAATTATGATTAATTGCACAAAGATTTGTTCCACCTTTTGAATTTTCTATTAATTTACTCAAACAATGCAGATACATACATGAACTAGTTATGAATAAAATTCACCAGGAAAAAAATGACTTGTATTTCAAATATTTGGAGCTTGACTATTACACTCATCAGATGATTGAGTCAAAAGAGAAATTTATTTCATGCTCCCAAATGAAACAAATTTAAGATAAATGCCCTAGAGATGGCCCTAGGACCGACTTCAATCTCGAAGCAATATTGACTTATACAAATATAGAGTTGCGTTTTGAATCACTTTTAATGTGAGGAATACATACATTTTTAATGTTATTTAAAGTCTTGTTCAGAGAAAAATGGTAACAATGTCTGTTTTGCCTTTTCTGAGTCAATTGTGAAATCCTTTAATGAATTAACTGAGATTTACTAAGAAAAATAATTGCTCAGTTCTGTTCTACTCAACAGAAATACGAGTACTTTCTTTTCAGGTAGTGAGTTGAAAGGACAAAATCACAGTGCCATTTCCTGCTTCACACTGTGCCCATTTAGTAATACAGAATTGGTCACCACGTTCTTAGCATTGCTTTTCAAGGAAGTCATGCGCACTACAGAGGAGCTGAGTAGATAGCTGGTGGATCTCTCTCCATAGGACTTCCTTCCACAACAGAGCTGACTATTGAAATGTCTCCTGAAGCTTTCACTGAGCAAATAAAGAGCAAATGGATTGACACAGGAATTGCAAAAGCTCAGAACTCGGGCAACCAAGGTGACAATCATGTGGCCTAGAGATGGGTCAATCTTGTTATAGTTGAAAGACCTGTACATGTAGAGGATGTGATTTGGAAACCAACAGAAGATGAAGCAGCCCACAAAGACCAGCACGATTTTGGCCAGGCGTTTCCGTGTTTCCATCTGCAAATATAAGGAAATAGTCCCTCTGATTAAAATGAAAATGGAGGCAGCCACATTCTAAAACACACTGTGTTCGAAAGATGTAAAACTCAGCATAGCATGCAAATGCATCCAAAAGCACAAACACGATTTTCCTTGCCAAGATAATGACTTTAACAATTTGATGCAGCCTATTTTGGTCATTACACTATTTTCACTTTAAAATGTTTGACAGTTTATAAAAGGCTATGTTCATGTTAAAACTGTGATCTTAAACATTTCTTAACTTTTCCTTTTGCTTAAAGCCTTATCACGATCACTATAAACATAAATCATTTCTGTTTGTATTAAACTCATTGAATTAAAAAACCACAGAATAAATTCAAGCTTAAAAAACTTTAAACCAGAGTATTTTAAATAAGAAAATTTGATCTATTGAAATAGGGCATGACTTTTTAAAAATCTTCTCCACACACACACAAGAAAAAAAAACTTGAAATTTAATTTAAACTCCAGCCTCTCATAAATCAAAAGCATCTGATATAACTGTCATTTCTATAAACATTATTATGTTAGACTATGTACCCTTAAAATAAAAACATTTTCTTTTCATAAAATTCACCTAGTATGTTTAGGGTTTTATAGGAAGGTCTTCAGGAATGTGATAAATAGACAAAATTCAAATATGAGACAGTAATCTTTTTAAATCTAAAAATCATTTTCTAACATCGAGAGCCCCAAGTTTAGCTCACATTTGTCTAATTTGTTTGAATATTTAAATAAGGCAACATGAAAGTGAAGACATAATTTACCAAGATATTTATAGTAGACAAGGTATTTTCTGAGCTTAAACTATTGGTAATTGACTAGAATATGCCAGGGAAGCCTGGAAAGGTTTAGGATTAAAACAGATCTGGGGAGTAAGTAGTGGTGAATGATAAACAAAAGTGTAAGTGAGAAGGAGTCTAGACCAGGAAGCAGAATGTGGCGCTCTGGATATAGTCCAGTAGCATCAATTAGACAACTTGGGTGAATTAGGGAAGTGGATGTAAAGCTTATATCACTAAGCATGGGTCTCCATAGCAGGTTGAGCCTAGGTGCAAGAATTTCACTGCAGTATACATTTATTTACTATTTATTTATTGGAAAAGCTATAGAGTTGAATTAGACCAAGTCTGACGTTGGCTCCAGCCCGCCCTCTTTTCCCTTTCACTCTTGTTTTGAGGCCCTCTGTTCCCAGTCTCTTGCTTCGGTATTTTAACCAAACCTCACCCCGAGTCCCCGGGTAGTGTCCTAGTCCTTTTCTGATGTAACCTTCCCCCAGACTTTCTGTCATCCCTTGTGGGCTAATGGGAGAAGAAACAATTATTGAATAAATGTATACTCAAAATGTGACTCAGATGGTAAAGAATCCGCCTGCAAGGCAGAAAACCTGGGTTTGATCCCTGTGTCAGGAAGATCCCCTGGAAAAGGGGATCTTCCCAATCCAGTCCATAGGGTCGCAAATAGACACAACTGAAGCGACTTAGCACACACACATACTTAAAATATGAATTTTTTTCTGGTTTGTTATGTGTTTCTTTGCATAAACATTTGCACGTAAAGAAAAGCCATCAGAGACATTCTAACAGGCATGTTCAGGCGTCAGATAAATTGGACCTCAGCAGACTTTTACAGCTAAGCTGCTGCTGCTGCTAAGTCGCTTCAGTCGTGTCCAACTCTGTGCGACCCCGCAGATGGCAGCCCACCAGGCTCCACCATCTCTGGGAGTCTCCAGGCAAGAACAGTGGAGTGGGTTGTCATTTCCTTCTCCAATGCATGAAACTGAAAAGAGAAAATGAAGTCACTCAGTCGTGTCTGACTCTTAGTGACCCCATGGACTGTTAAGACATGACCACAAAATAGAGACCACTGTCTCCAACATCCCTTCTAATTCAGGCTACTATGTGTCCCAGTGTCCTCTTACTGTTCTAATCATTCCTGGTACTGAAAGCCCATGAACTAGAAACTCAAAATAGCACTGACTGCTTCTCACCAGCATGCCCTCAACATACACACCTACAGAGCTTACCTGTTTTTTGGTATGTTCATTGTATTCTCCTGGAAGATTATGTGCACTTTTAATTAAGGTCTTTGCAATGTGATAATAATAAACACTAATGATAACAAGTGGTATGAGGAAGTAGACCAAGAAGATGAGCACTGAATGAATCTTTGGATGTAATTCATCCGTCTGAGGGTAGGGTATACACGCCGTGAAGCTGCCGTTATCCAAGCTGCCAATGCGTGCCACTTGGGAAAATATGGCTTCGGGAATAGCCAACAGCACGGAGACCACCCAGATGCCCACGGCCTTCACGCAGGTCCACAGCACTGCCCCTGATGTCTGGATATCCATGGGGTTTACAATGGCTCTGTACCTGCGCAGACAATACATCTCAAATTACTCTCTTAAGAAAGAAAAATTTAAAAGAGAAAGGAAAAGAGAGAGAGATTTTACTAAGATGCCAACCTGTTTACCATAGCCAAGACAAGGAAGCAACCTAGATGTCCATCAGCAGAGGAATGGATAAAGATATGGTACAGATACACAATGGAATACTGCTGCTGCCACTGCTGCTAAGTCGCTTCAGTCGTGTCCGATTCTGTGCAACCCCATAGAGGGCAGCCTGCCTGGCTCCCCCGTCCCTGGGATTCTCCAGGCAAGAATACTGGAGTGGGTTGCCATTTCCTTCTCCAATGCATGAAAGTGAAAAGCGAAAGTGAAGTCGCTCAGTCATGTCCGACTCTTAGTGACCCCATGGACTGCAGCCCACCAGGCTCCTCCATCCATGGGATTTTCCAGGCAAGAGTACTGGAGTGGGGTGCCATTGCCTTCTCAGCGATGGAATACTACTCAGCCATTAAAAAGAGTGAACTAATGCCACCTGCAGCAACATCGATGGACCTAGAGATTGTCACACTGAATTAACAAAGTCAGACAGAGAAGGAGAAATATCATATGACCTCCCTTTTATAAAGAATCTTTAAAAAATAATGCAAATAAACTTATTTACAAAACAGAAATAGACATAGACTTACAGAATGAAAAAAAAAATTTACACTTAGTAATGTAAAAAAAAAAAGAATTGTGGTTTCCAGGATTAAGGATGGGAGGAAGGATAGGAATTGAAATGTACATACCACTCTATTTAAAATGGATAACCAACAAGGACTGACTGTATAGCATACGGGACTCTACTCAATGTTATGTGGCAGCCTGGATGGGAGGGGGATTTGGGGGAGAATGGATACATGTATATGTATGGCTGAGTCCCTTTGCTGTTCACCTGAAATTATCACAACGTTGTTAATTGGCTATACTCCAATACAAAATCAAATTTTTAAGTTTTTTTAAAAAGAGAGAGGTGCCAATACCCCAAGCTGTTATGTAGTGTGTAGAATAACTAAGAACCCTGGTGTCTCTCTGCCCACAAGTCATTCCACTGCCTATGAGCACAGAAAAGATGAGAAAAAATTTTAAATTGTCATTTCCCAAACTTCAATAATTTGCTTACATCCTTCACCAGTATTTTCTCCATCTACACATACTGCAAGTATTATCATATATTGAATAATTTTAATTAAATACTTTTATTTCCAAATACTACTGCAATTACTATAACACATAATCATAAATATAAAATGTTCACAAAATAGTATTATTAAAATTTACCTGAATTCTTTTCTAGGGCTTCTGAGGTTGAGTCTCCTATGTCTTTTTCCCCCTAAGGACATTGAGAAACCTTAGAGAAGAATTTAGATGGGAGTTTTCTCCTTAATTTAGTCACAAGGACAGAAAGAACTGGAATTGAATAGCATTCCGTCTTTATAGCTCAAATTTCATTAATGTCAAGACCTCATGAAGTCTTCTCCCACCTAACACCATCATAGTAGTAAATGAACCACACTCCAGGACACAATAGCTTAAACAATCCAAGCCTTCTAAACCTCATTCAATTGCACATGACTATTAAGTAAGTTAATAATAATGCAAACAAAACAAAATCATATGTAAATCTCAAATCACTTACATCTATCTTTAAAAGCATTTCAGGTTACCCATATACCTAGAAGGTTAACAAGATACAGAAAAAAGTGATTTTAGTCAAACAAATTAGCACTGTTATTTCATCTCTGATATCTTTTAGAATATCACTTCAGATGTTTTTCTGCATCTGTAAGGTGGGGATAAAACCATCTCCCTCAAAGTTTTGTGATTAGAAAAACTGTACAGACTACCTATTACAATGCCTGGCACCTAGCCGTTAGTTACCATGCCATGAACCTATTCCTTCTCTTTATTTATGTTTGAGTTAGTTTTATATTTCAAAAATTCAGAATAGTTTAAGCTATAAAACAAGCAGATAAAGTCTCCCTCTGAGGTTCTTTAAGAATTCATCCCATTGCCCATAGGAGAGGAGCAGCTCCCAACCTCAATAACATAGTCTTTCTCCCTCCTGACTTGCACCAGATGTCATTTCCAGACCCTCAACAGGAAAGTGGCAGTTCACATTTTCATCTAGAGGGTCTTCCCACGAAATATACAGAAATGAAAGCAAAGTAACAACAAGCAGCTTCAACTCCAAATTTAATGAAGTTGCAAACACATACAGACTTTGCACATGGCAGAACTCAACAGGCATGAGTTTCTTTCTCCTATTCTAACTAACTGCATGTTCTTCCAAAACTGAAAGAAATACAATCACTAACTAGAATGAGCTAATGTATCTTCTTTTCTAAACTTTATCAGATGAATACATTCAAATAGGCTGGTTTGTTTTTCAAATCAGAGTGCACTGAGTGCTACAAAGCAGAAGTCTCTCATTCCATATCTGGTCCCACTCCTGAGTTAAAACAAATTCCAAATCATTACCTCCTTACGTCCAAGAAATGTACTTCTGCCATTGTCTCTTGAATTAAATATTACAGACATTAGCTCTTGACATCCTGTTATGATATTTAAAGATTTTCTTTCTTATACCACCTTTATTCTTCTTGTTCCTAACTTCTTGATTTAGTAAGATATATTACATTTTTACAAGATAGTCAGTGCAGCATTATTATGGCTAAACAAATATTGCTCACTGCAGAGTTAAGTTGTATATTATGATGATGTTTAAACTTAACTTTTCAGTCTGCCATTAAATAGGAAAAGCCATTAAGAATTTCTTATACCAGGGAAAGTAATAATGCATCTTAATGGTGACGAGTCCAGGTTTTGAATTGGGTTCAGACAATGGTTCCATCACTGCAAGATCGTGGAAATGTTGCTTAATTTCAGGTCTTAATTTTCTTCACTTTAAATGGTAATAATTACAGTGCCTATTTCATAGCGTTGTAAGGATAAAAAAAAAGTTAGCACAGTACTAAGGGCAATTAATCTTACACCTATCTCCAAATCCATAAGAAATTAAAATGTTCAGTGAGATGAAGTATGAGGTTAATTACTAATCAACACTTGATTACTATGTTCTGGGAGAAAAATAGAAGTATAAACATATAACAAAGTGTTTCCAAACCCTTTGAAGTGTATATTGGAATGTACTATGTAATTTCACCACTAGTAATTCCAGTTTCTTGGTTTAAATTTTCAAAATGCACACTGAGAAGCAAGAGTAGGCTCTGGACCACACAGAAGAGGCAACCAACTTTATGCTGTTATTAAAGTACCCACACTATGTTTACAAAAGTATGTGATACATGTAAACTGAAAAAAGTCAGTAAATATATAAAGAATAGCATTTTCTCTTTCCCTTGTGAGAGCCAGTTTACCAATTTCCAAAACAGTAGATTGAGAGAAGTAGTATGAAATAAACTCAAGCCCTAGGTCTTGCTACTGATATCACTTTTAAAAATGAAAGCATAAAGAGAGTAACTATTATAATGATAGCTCTTCATTAAGTTTTATTCTAATCACTAAATAGAATTTTTTTCACATTCTAATTAAAATGGATTTCATGAAGAAGGGCAACTAAACTAAAACATCACATTTTACTTCTGATACACAAAAAAAAGTGTTTTAAAAGATAATACTGAATAGAAATGGTCATAGAAACAAAATGAGATGCATAACTTACTCAAAGTCACCCGTCTTTATAGGAATGTGGTTTTAGAAAGAATACATTATACAAACTAAAAGGTCAGTAGTATTTGGTTTAAAAGACAATGACTCTCAACTTTCTATTGAATATTGTCTTCTCATCAACGAAGATTAACTTCTCAATGCCAAAGTGATGTAACAGCGTTATTACAAATGCCAAGAAATTTAGATGGACTCATTTTTCATTAATGATTTAATATGTAAATTAAAGTGAAAGATCATGAACACCACCTTAATCATTCAAGCTAAGTTGTTTATCTAAACAGTTTAAGTCAATAACCTACTCCTAAGGAAATTTGACCAGGGTTCCATGCAATGATGTCTAATTACACATTTCTCCCCACACCCATCCAGATATTCCTCCTGCTTAAATTCCCCAAATCATGATTGTAGAGAGTCTGGGATAGGGTACTAGACCAAGAGTCAACAGGACTGGATTCTCCTCCCAGGTCTGCCTGGGCTTCAATATCCTCATCTGAAAAATAACACAGTTGAACTAGTTGATCCGTAAGGTAGAATAATAGACATTTCCCACTCTTGAAATATATGGAAAGAAGATTTTATGTCAAAGATGCATTTTTCAGCCGTGTTTTAAGATACTGAAACTTAGTATCTTACCCTATAGTAGGAGGGAAAATCATATCACTGGACTTTAGGTAATAAAACTAGAAGAATATATAAAATCATGTCTGAAGAACATGTACTATTCTAGATGTTTTTGCTTCAAATAAATAGCAGCATTTAGTTAGTGAAATAAGTCTTCTCCTTATTTGTAAAAAAAAAAAATCAAAATCAAACACTTTCCTAGTATTAAGGCAGACAGTCTTACCTATCAGGTTATTAAACTACTGAATAAGGAAAGTGCACCTCTAATTTTTTAGGGACACACCAATAGCTTCTACAAGATTGTTGCACATCTATTCTATAGCTTTTCTATGAAATGGATAATGAAGATCCCCAAAGTGTGTGTGACTCAATGGACATGAGTTTGAGAAAACTCAGGGAGATAGTGAAGGACAGGGAAGCCTGGCGGAGCTGCAGTTCATTGGGTTGCAAAGACTCACACACGACTTAGCCCCTGAACAACAAAAAAGTGTGGAAGGGAAAGGCTAGGCTGTGCAATTTTAAACTAATGCAAATATTTATAAAATAATGATTTTCTTATTTTTTTTCAAGCTTCACATCTCTGTCCATTTTAACTCCTTTTACTCTAATTCTCTGATAGAGTCTCTCTCCTTCTCTCCCCTCTACTTCTTCCTCCCTGCCCTTCTCTTACCCTTCCTTGCCCGGGTACACTCCTGCCACTCTCCACGGCCGCGGCCTCTGCCCTTACCTGTCGGCACTGAGGGCAGTGAGAGTGAACACGGACACCCCCACGGAGGTGAGCTGGATCACCGGGATGAGTTTGCAGCCCACCTTCCCGAACATCCACTCGTCGAAGAAGTAGCGCGAGGCATCCACCGGGACGCAGGTGAGCAGCAGCAGCACGTCCCCAGCAGCCAGGTTAGAGATGAAGATGTTGGGGACGCTCCTCATGGCGCTGTTGGTGATGAAGATCTTCACCAACATAATGTTGCCCAGCAAGCCCACTGTGATGATGAGCAGGTAGAGGGACGGGATCACACAGCGGATCACCAACTCCGGAGTGGTCCCGTCCGGGGCGGGTAGGAAATCTCTTTCCGACATCCCGGGAACGAAACCGCTCCGATTCCCGCCCGCGGGCTGGGAGAGGTTGGAAAGAGACTCGGGTGGCATGGTCTCTTTTCCGGGAGAGTTCGCTGGAGTTTCCGTGCGGCCAGGTGCCCAGAAGAGTGCAACTCACTCTTAGGCTGAATGGATTTCCCTCTCGCCAGGACAAGCTTCCCGCCCGCGAGGATCGGGTCACACCGCGTGATCCCCAGGAAGACCCGGCGGGTGAGAAGTGTCCGCAGGACCCAGCCCTTCACTTTTAGAAGGGGCGCGTTGGCTCCTGCTGGCTCCGAATTGAAAAAGGAAAAAAAAAAAAAAGGCAAAGCAGTTGAGTCTTTGTTCCAGTTCTCAAGGGACTGTCCTCGCTTCTAGCTAGCGGAGAATAACCCTTTTGTGAATAAAGAGTTATCGCTCTGAAATTAATTGAAGTCCCTGTCAGACTTTTCGCGGGGAAGGCAGGAAGTCATCCTGTCGCTGTCCAGCCGCTGAAACGCTAGGAACTAGCAGTGGGGCGGTTAGCACTTTACTGGTCCCACAGCTTTGCTCTTGTTTTGCAGTTCCTGCAGCGTTGTGTGGGATTGGAGGGGCTCCGAGTCCTTTCTCTCGCGGGACCTCCCTCTATAGATCCATCCTTACCCGCCTCCAAGCAAGTTTGTGAACCTCTGAAGATTTGGGGGCTGAGCTGGTGAGTCCCTGATCCTCGCACACTGAATTTAGGAAAGAAAAGGAGTGACAAAGGAGGAAGCAAATGAATGGTATTCCTTACTACTTTTCTTCCTTGACCCACTTTTCTCACTCCAAAGATAGAAACTCTTTCCTATAGTCAGCATATTGTTTCTTTAACTTACATTTCATTGAAATAAGATGACACCACCCTTAGGGCAGAAAGTGAAGAGGAACTAAAGAGCCTCGATGAAAGTGAAAGAGGAGAGTGAAAAAGTTGGCTTAAAGCTCAACATTCAGAAAACTAAGATCATGGCATCTGGTCCCATTGCTTCATGGGAAATAGATGGGGAAACAGTGTCAGACTCTATTTTTGGGGGCTCCAAAATCACTGCAGATGGTGACTACAGCCATAAAATTAAGACGCTTACTCCTTGGAAGGAAAGTTATGGCCAACCTAGATAGCATATCCAAAAGCAGAGACATTGCCAACAAAGGTCCATCTAGTCAAGGCTATGGTTTTTCCAGTGGTCATGTATGGATGTGAGAGTTGGACTGTGAAGAAAGTTGAGCACTGAAGAATTGATGCTTTTGAACTGTGGTGTTGGAGAAGACTCTTGAGAGTCCCTTGGACTGCAAGGAGATCCAACCAGTCCATTCTAAAGGAGATCAGTCCTGGGTGTTCTTTGGAAGGACTGATGCTAAAGCTGAAACTCCAATACTTTGGCCACCTCATGCGAAGAGCTGACTCATTGGAAAAGACCTTGATGCTGGGAGGGATTAGGGGCAGGAGGAGAAGGGGACGACAGAGGATGAGATGGCTGGATGGCATCACTGACTCGATGGACGTGAGTTTGAGTGAGGTGATGGACAGGGAGGCCTGGCGTGCTGTGATTCATGGGTTCGCTAAGAGTCAGACATGACTGAGTGACTGAACTGAACTGAACTGAAGGTACACAATTCTTAAATGTACAGATCTGGTATACACCATTCAGAACCTACAATCTAACCACTATCTCCCAGTGTAACCACTGCTGTTCTGCCTTTTATCATCTGAAACAAGTTTACCTATTTTTGAGCATCATATAAGTGGAATTATAAAATGTCTAACCATGTGTTAAACACTTCTTTGGGCTTCCCTGGTAGCTCAGCTGGTAAAGAACCTGCCTGCAATGCAGAAGATCCCAGTTTGATTCCTAGGTCAGGAAGATCCCCTGGAGAAGTGATAAGCTACCCCCTCCGGTATTCTTGGGCTTCCCTAGTGGCTCAGGTAGTAAAGAATCTGCTTGTAATGCAGAAGGCCTGGGTTCTATCCCTGGGGAGGGAACATCCCCTAGAGGGCATGGCAACCCATTCCAGTATTCTTGCCTGGAGAATTCCATGGACAGAGGACACTGGCAGGCTCCCCTGGGATCACAGAGAGTCCACGGGGTCCCAGGGTCAGACACAACTGAGTGACCTTCACCTACTTACTCTGAGCCAGCTTATTTTACTCAACATTATATCTGTGAAGTCCACCCATGCTTTTGCGTATAGCAGTTTTCATTGCTGTATAGTATTCTAGTATAAATATACCATTGTTTGGCTATCCCTTCTAATGTTGCTTGACGTTTGGGTTCTTTCTAGCTTTAGGTAACTTGAATAATGTTTCTGAAAATATTCTTGTGCCTGTTTTCTGGTGCACATTTGAATTCCAGATGTGGATTTGCTAGGTCACGGTGATTAAGAATGTTCTACTTGAGCAGAAATTAACAATTTTTCAAAGAGAATTCCAAGGTTTTCTTCTTTTGCATGTCTATGAGCAATTTCACCCCTATGTATATACTCAATATATATCTGATACTGATACAGTGTTTTAAATAGAATGTCACTAAGAACAAAATAACTTTTCAAATTCACACCATTTAAGTCTAATGTAAACCTCTCAGAAGTGGCACAGTTCTGAAGTTAACTAAGTAACACTGTTCACATTAGGAAATAAACATTTGGCTAGTTCTTGGTTAAGGGATAAAATTGTATGATAACAAGAAAATTGGTCAAGGACTGCCTATAATGATCTAATGTGATGAAATGTGCCAAACCATGTGTAAAATTTAAGTAATTTTTTCAGATATTACTGACCAAGAATAGCATTTAATTATCATAGTTTAATTAGACAAGGTAAACATTTGCATTATAATCAATTTTATGTTTTTCTAATTCAGTTACAAGTCCTAATTATACTCTTCTTGGATTTCATTACTTAAAACAGTCTGTTATTGAAGTTAGCTAAATAGAATGTTTATATAATACATTTGAATATGTGTTAATGAACTTTATGTATCATAGATAGCAAAGCAATTGATATTACATGTAAGTTGAAAATGTCTCTAGGAATTTTATCTTGTTATTTAAGTTTTTACTTAGCATCCAATCTCATTATGCAAAATAAGTTAACTGAAACCAATCGTCTAAACTCTGAAATCTCTCAGTCTTTCAAATTGCAACTATCCATCTTAGCCTATTTTATATGAAAATATGTTGTAGTTTAAATTGCTCTATGCATAATTTTATTCTCTTCTGGTTGTATTTGGACAATATTAATGATTTAGACAAGAAAAATGTCTAGTCTAAAACTGGATTTAAAAAATAGCCAATTGCCTAGAATTGTAGAAATAAGGCATCTGAATTATTGAACTTTTCCATTCAAGTGAATCCTTAT
Organism: Ovis canadensis; assembly: GCF_042477335.2. Lineage (NCBI taxonomy): Eukaryota > Metazoa > Chordata > Mammalia > Artiodactyla > Bovidae > Ovis > Ovis canadensis. Next base: position 77,632,911 of record NC_091252.1, read on the forward strand.
GCATTTACTCAAAGGCTCGGGTTGTGGAAGTAAAGAGTATAATAAATGTGTAAATAATGATGACCATCCTGATATTTTATTAAAATATGTTACAAATTTATTACATTATGTATGAACTACTTTACTACATCACAAGTTACATATAGGTACATGAGTGTTGCCTCATTTGTATAGAATCAATATCATCAGAGATAAATAATACTGAAAGGACAAACATTTTTATTGAAATCATTGGGTTCTTCAGCATTATATCTAATTTGATGTGTATAAATTTTGAATCTTAATTTCACATATGAAACAATAAAAATTCACACAGACAAAATAACTTGCTTAATTTCATAAATACACTAGTAAAACTATATTGAAGTTTTTTTCAAAACTATTTTGAAGTTTATTATATTTGACTTCAAAGTCTATTGTATTGCATTTTTCCCAGAGAATAAAATTGCCTGGAAAAATGTGATTTCTATATAACTGAAGGGTGTATTTTTAATACTGACATTTTCAGTGCTTTTAAAATGTATATATTACACATTTCATTGCCTTAAATTTAACAAATACTGTTCAGAACTATATGTAAACATTTCTTGCTGTTTCAAACTCATGCAAATAAGTTAGAAATCATAACCAAAAGTAAGACAAATCAGTCAACTGAAACTACACCAATGATAGCAGAGACAACATATAAGTAGATAAGAATATTTAAAATGTTAGTAAAACCTTATTTAGTGAGTTTGAGGAGGAATAGGGAAACTAAAATGTAAGGGGAGACATGGAGTATAAAAATACATATATGGAATTTATGTAAAAGAAAAAGCAACATTTGTGATGGAAAGCTTTATAGGATTAACAGCTGATCAAATAATATAGTACAGAGAGAAAAAGACTGAAAACAATGAATAAAGTATCAGAGCACTCTGGGAAAATTTCAGTGACCTAATATATCTGTAATTAGGTTATCAAAGGACAGGAAACAAAGGAAAAGGTTTCTAAATAGTTGAAGAAATAACAGCCCCAAATTTTTCAAATTTGAAGAAAGTAGATCCCAGGTAGAAGAAACGTGAAGAAAATTCTACCAAGATTGAAGACTAGAAGTTTTCCCACTAAGGTCAGAAACAAGGAAAGGATGTCCTCCTTCATCACTTTTATTCAACATTGTACTACAAGTTCTAGGGCTGCAATAGAGACACGTGTACCCCAATGCTCATCACAGCACTGTTTATAATAGCCAGGACATGGAAGCAACCTAGATGTCCATCAGCAGATGAATGGATAAGAAAGCTGTGGTACATATATGCAATGGAATATTACTCAGCCATTAAAAAGAATACATTTGAATCAGTTCTAATGAGGTGGATGAAACTGAAGCCTATTATACAGAGTGAACTAAGCCAGAAAGAAAAACACCAGTATAGTATATTAATGGATATATATGGAATTTAGAAAGATGGTAACAATAACCCTGTATGTGAGAGAGCAAAAGAGACACAGATGTATAGAACAGTCTTTTGGACTCTGTGAGAGAGGGAAAAGGTGAGATGATTTGGGAGAATGGCATTGAAACATGTATAATATCATATATGAAATGAACCACCAGTCCAGGTTCAATGCAGGATACAGGATGCTGGGGGCTGGTGCACTGGGATGACCCAGAGGGATGGTATGGGGAGGGAGGTGGGAGAGGGGTTCTGGATGGGGAACACGTGTACACTCGTGGATTCATGTTGATGTATGGCAAAATCAATACAATATTGTAAAGTAATTAGCCTCCAATTAAAATAAATAAAACAGTCCATGTTAGAGAATGGCATGATTTTCTATGTAGAAAATCCAAAACTTCAACAACAAAAAACAGCTCCTGGAACTATTAATAATAAGTGATTACAGCAAGGTTGCAGGATACAAGGTTAATATACGTCAATTTATTTTTTATATACCAGCAATAAACAAGTGGAATTTTAAATAAAAATTAAAATTCCATTTACACTAGCACCCCCCAAAATAAAATGCTTAGGTATAAATCTGACAAAATCTGTACCAGATCTAAGATTATTAAAGCAAATGAATCCATGAGGAATGCAAAAGGGCTCAAATACTGGAGACCACATCACCTGTAACCATGGTGGCCTATGGGAGACCCACAGGCACACACAAATAAAAGTATATTTGGGGGTAATCACTACCATATGAGTTTGTCTTGTCTACGTTTCTGTGTAAATGTGTTTCCTACTTTCACTCAGGCAGTTAGCATACAATGATACGACATATATGGGAGATGAAACAAGACCAGACTACCTTGTCAAAGACACTATTACTGGAAATGAGACTAGGCATGGAGAAATCAGCACAAACAGAACTCACCTTCAATGCAAAGAGATGTTCAAAGGATGAAAGCTTCTTGCAAAAATATTCAGCCCCATGATATCTTATTTTAGGGAGAAGGCAAATGATAGCAAGCTTCTCAGTCTGGTAAAGCTTTAACTAAATCTCTTCCAAAGGGAAAAACTGTTAAATGTGAGTGAACAAAACAGTGGGAAGGAGCTTGTGCTCCAAATCAAACAGGGATTATATATATATTATTACAAATAGAAGCTGAAGTACCCCAGGATGAGAGGACTATGTCTGGAATGACATCACAGACATTCGCCCTGTGAAACCCCTGTAACTGGTGAAAATTATAAATAAACATAATTAATCACCTAATGTCTCCAGAAATTTTTCAAGACACATACAGCAACTAAAGAAATATCATTCAATATTATCTACTAAATCAGTGAAAACATCCAAACTGACATTTGAGACTCAATCCTCTTTTTCTATCCCCACACTAAGCTCAGAATGACATTGCTCCTCTCCAAGTGGGTACAGCCAAGAACACAGGGCTCCCTCTTGCCCCAGAAGAGGAACAGATTATTAAGAGCCATGAAGAACCGTGGTAACATGACAATCACACAAAAAAAGACAATTCTTCAGAAACTAGATTTAAAGTCACAGACTATTATGGTCTAACTGATAAAGAATTCAAGACAGCCACCATGAACAAACTCAATAAGCTATAAGAAAGCTCAGATGTTCAGTAAACTCAGGAATAAAGTTAATGAATACGAGGAATACTTTATTAAAGAGATTAAAATTCTAAAAGTAAACCAAACAGAAATTCCAGAGTTGAAGAACTCAATAAATGATATGAAAACATTAGAATGCACTGGAAAGAGAGACCATATGTTAGAGAATATTCGTGAGTTCGAAGAAAGAAATCTAGAAATTATAAAGTAGAAGAGATAGAATTAGATGTTAAAAGATGAAGAAATTCTGTGACAACTATCTGACTTCATTAGGAAGGGCAATGTTAAAACAATGGGTATCCTAGAAGGAGAAAAGAGGAGAGAGCAGAGAGCTTATGTAAAGAAATAATAGCAGAGAACTTCCTAAACCTGGGGAAGAAAATGGAGATACAAGTCCATGAAACTAAGAGAACATCTAATTGCCTAAAATCAGAAATGTGTTCCTCAAGCCACATTATATAAAAGCTCTCAAAAGTTAATGACAAAGAAATAATTTTAAAAGCTGTCAGGGAAAAAAGAACATGAGAAACCTCCATTAGGCTATCAGCAGAATTTTTTTCAGCAGAATCTCTACAGGTCAGGAGAGACTTTGGAATGACACACTCAAAGTATTGGAAGAGAAAAAAAAAAAAAACCTCTCAGCCAAGAATACACAGCAAAGTTATACTTCAGATATGAAGGAGAAATGAAGGTGTTCCTAGAGGAACAAAGGCTGAGAGAGTTCATCAATGCTATTAATAGATCTCCTTTGCAGGAAATAATGAAGGAAGCTCTTCTATCTGAAATGGAAAGGGAAAAAAGTACACAAAACTTTGAGTAAGATGAGAGAGACATACGGTAATACTCTATATCAGAATAGGTTGTTTAAAACTTAATTGTAGTACAAAGGTTAAAGGGGAAAAAAGTAGTAAAAGTAACTATAATTACTTCAGTTTGGTAACAACCTCACAATATAAAAAAGGATAATTTAAGACCACAAAAATGGGGAAGAGGAAAATGATGGAACCCACATAGGAAGATGAAGATAAGGTATTATCGGCAGAAAAAGGACTATGTTATCTACAAGACACTTTACACAAAATTCACAATAACCACAAAACACAAATCTAGAGCAAAGACACAAAACATAAAAACAGGAAACAGAAAACCACCAAATTAAAATAGCAGGCCAAAAATGGAAGGAAAAAGAGACAAAAGAAATACAATCATATAAAAAGATAAAATGGCAGGACTTAACCAAATTTAAAATCACCCTTATATAATGTTATAAACCAATGTTACCTCAATTTTTTAAAAGTTGTTCTTCAAGGAGATAAAACTGAAAAATCTTTAGTTAGATTGACCAAGAAAAAGGAAAAAAAATTACCAAAGTCAGGTATGAAAAAGGATCATCACTTTGGTACTTTGCAGAACACGATGAAGAAAGTGGTGAGATGATACACACAATGGAATTTATAAACCATATATTTAAAAAGGGACTTGTACCTTAAAAATATAAAGAGCCCTTATAATTCAATCATAAAAGGGTAAACAGCTCAATTTAGAAAGGCACAAAGGATCTAAAGAAACATTTCTCTAAAGAAGATATATAACTGACCAATCAGCACATGAAAGGATGCTCAACATCATTAATCATCAGCGAAATGCACATCAAAACCATGATGAAAAACTCACTAGGATCACTATGATTAAAAAATAAAGACATCAGGAAACGCTGGTGGTCCAGTGGCTAGGACTCTGTGCTCCCACTGCTGAGGGTCCAGGTTCAACCACTGGTCTGTGAATTAATATCCCACAAGCTGAGTGATGCAGCAAAGAACAAAATAAAATTTAAAAACTAAAGACAAAATCAAGTGTTGACAAAGATGTGGGGAAATTCAAAGCCTTAGAGAAATGAAAAATGGTGCATTCACTGTGGAAAACAGTCTGACTATTCTTCAAAAGATTACACAAATTACCATATTACCCAGCAATTCTACTCCTAAGGATATATACAAGAGAATACCAGATCACCTGACCTGCCTGTTGAGAAATCTGTATGCAGGTCAGGAAGCAACAGTTAGAACTGGACATGGAAAAACAGACTGGTTCCAAATTGGAAAAGGAGTACGTCAAGGCTGCATATTGTCACCCTGCTAATTTAACTTATATGCAGAGTACATCATGAGAAACACTGGACTGGGAGAAACACTGGACTGGATAAACACAAGCTGGAATCAAGATTGCCAGGAGAAATATCAATAACCTCAGATATGCAGATGACACCACTCTTATGGCAGAAAGTGAAGAGGAACTAAAAAGCCTCTTGATAAAAGTGAAAGAGGGGAGTGAGAAAGTTGGCTTAAAGCTCAACATTCAGAAAACGAAGATCATGGCATCCGGTCCCATCACTTCATGGGAAATAGACGGGGAAACAGTGGAAACAGTGTCAGACTTTATTTTTTTGGGTTCCAAAATCACTGCAGATGGTGACTGTAGCCATGAAATTAAAAGACGCTTACTCCTTGGAAGAAAAGTTATGACCAACCTAGACAGCATATTCAAAACCAGAGACATTACTTTGCCGACTAAAATCCATCTAGTCAAGGCTATGGTTTTTCCAGTGGTCATGTATGGATGTGAGAGTTGGACTGTGAAGAAGGCTGAGTGGCAAAGAATTGATGCTTTTGAACTGTGGTGTTGGAGAAGACTCTTGAGAGTCCCTTGGACTACAAGGAGATCCAACCAGTCCATTCTGAAGGAGATCAGCCCTGGGATTTCTTTGGAAGGAATGATGCTCAAGCTGAAACTCCAGTACTTTGGCCACCTCGCGTGAAGAGTTGGCTCATTGGAAAACACTTTGATGCTGGGAGGGATTGTGGGCATGAGGAGAAGGGGACGACAGAGGATGAGATGGCTGGATGGCATCACTGATTCGATGGACGTGAGTCTGAGTGAACTCCGGGAGTTGGTGATGGACAGGGAGGCCTGGTGTGCTGCGATTCATGGGGTCTCAAAGAGTCTGACACGAATGAGCGACTGAACTGAACTGGTGGCTCAGATGGTAAATAATCAGCCTACAATGCAGGAGACCAGGTTCAGTCCCTTGAATGGGAATATCCCCTGGAGAAGGAAATGGCAACCCACTCCAGTATTCTTGTCTAGAGAATTCTATGGACAGAGGATCCTGGCAAGCTTAATCCTTGGGATTGTAAAGAGTCAGACACGACTGAGCAACTAACACACTATACACAAATTAATATAGTTTTATTCATAATAACAAAAAAGTAGCAACAACTCAAATGTCTATCAAGCAATGAATAAATAAAATGCAATCTATCCATACAATAATATTCCTATATTGCATTAAGGAATCAAGTACTGACACCTGCCCCAATGCCAATGAAGACTGAAAACACTATGCTAGTTAAAGAAGCTAATCATAAAAGACCAGATAATGTATGATTCCATTTATATAACACAGATTGTATGAAATTTATATGAAATGTTCAGAAAGGGCTAATCTATAGAGGTGGAAAGCTGCCTCGGACTGGAGAGCTGTGGGGAAATGGGAATAGGAAAAAATGCTAATGGATATTGGTTTTGCTTCCCTGGTGGCTCAGAGGTTAAAGCGTTTGCCTGCAATGCGGGAGACCTGGGTTTGATCCCTGGGTGGGGAAGATCCCCTGGAGAAGGAAATGGTGACCCACTCCAGTATTCTTGCCTGGAGAATCCCATGGACGGAGGAGCTTGGTGGGCTACAGTCCACGGGGTTGCAAAGAGTCGGACACGACTGACAACTTCACTTTCACTTTCATGTTTGTGCACACTCAGCCATTCAGTCGTGCCCAACTCTGCGACCCCATGGACTTGTACCCTGAACTTACGATGTATGTTCTTTGATTTACATCAATATATGCAACAAAATCTGCTATTTGGGAAGAGGTTATTTCTGTCGGAAAGGAGCAATAAATACAACTGTTACAATTTCTGATTTGTTGATTAAAAACAAAACAAAAAGTCATTTTCTTAACGAGCAAAAGTTTGTTTGGTTTTAAAATAATGTGATTTCTGTGAGTTTTCCAGTTAATAATGTTACTTGTAAAAAAATTAACTAGACTGCCACTTAGTCAAAGTGGTCCCTATAGTCTAAGCTATGGTTTTTCCGATAGTCATGTATGGATGTGAAAGTTGGACTATAAAGGAAGCTGAGAGTCCCTTGGACTGCAAGATCAAACCAGTCAATCCTAAAGGAAATCAACCCTGAATATTCATTGGAAGGACAGATGCTGAAGCTGAAGCTTCAATACTCTGGCCACCTGATGCGAAGAGCTGACTCACTGGAAAAGACTCTGATGCTGGGAAAGATTGAAGGCAGGAGAAGGGGATGACAGAGGATGAGTTAGTTGGATGGCATCACCAACTCGATGGACATGGGTTTGAGTTGGTGGACAGAGAAGCCTGACATGCTACAGTCCATGGGGTCACAAAGAGTCGGACACTACTGAGAGACTGAACTTAACTGAGACTGCCATTTATCTAGCAGTGTCTTCACCTTATTCAGAAGAAACTTCAGTGAAATAGTTTTATCCACCTTCTGGTTTCAAATGGGATTCACAAAAATTTCATTTTATGCAAATTAGGACATAAAATTGGAATGGGATTGGATATGAAGGGAAAAAATGAAGACTGAAAAACCTAGGGTACCAGAAAATCTCAGGAACCTTTTAATCTGTGTAGAAATATGACTTCAAAGAATATGCATTAGTATGTTCCTAGTAAACTCTACTGAAAGATAAAGCTCTTTGTCTCTTGGTGTCTGAAATAATTTGCTCAGAAATCACCAAGGCACTACCTAACATACAAGGAATTTGTGCAAAATTATTATTTTGACAGAGCAAATAAATATTTCAATTCCTGGTAGTTAAATAGTATTTCTTATTCTACAAAGATAATTGAATTACTATAGTATATTAGGTTTTCATTCTAAATGTTTGGTAGAACCACAAAAGAAAACAAAATAATCCCAAATTGGAACGCTTGACCTGAATATGAAACTGATAAATAATCTGCCAGATATCTATCAAAAATAAGTAGGATTATAATTTCTTAGGAGTTAGTAGCTCCCAAGCATTTCACTTGAATTCATATTTTGTGCTTAAAGGAATAACCACAGTGTGATTTGATGTTTTCCTGCTTACGGCATATAAATGGGAAGTAGTTTATACAGGCAAACTATCTGGCTTAGTTTTCAGTAGAAGAAGGTGCTTTCTTTTTTTCAAATGTTATGAAGTAAACAAAAAAATATTATCTTCAAACTCAACATCAAGTAGGGATTGAATAAATCTCTAAAATCATTTGATGTGGCATCAGTTCAGTTCAATTCAGTTCAGTCGCTCAGTTGTGTCCGACTCTTTGCGACCCCATGAATCGCAGCACACCCGGCCTCCCTGTCCATCACCAACTCCCGGAGTTCACTCTGACTCATGTCCATTGAGTCAGTGATGCCATCCCGCCATCTCATCCTCAGTCGTCCCCTTCTCCTCCTGCCTCCAATCCCTCCCAGCATCAGTCTTTTCCAATGAGTCAACTCTTCTCATGAGGTGGCCAAAGTACTGGAGTTTCAGCTTGAGCATCATTCCCTCCAAAGAAATCCCAGGGCTGACCTCCTTCAGAATGGACTGGTTGGATCTCCTTGCAGTCCAAGGCACTCTCAAGAGTCTTCTCCAACACCACAGTTCAAAAGCATCAATTCTTTGGCACTCAGCCTTCTTCACAGTCCAACTCTCACATCCATACATGACCACTGGAAAAACCATAGCCTTGACTAGACAGACCTTTGTTGGCAAAGTAATGTCTCTGCTTTTCAATATGCTATCTAGGTTGGTCATAATTTTTCTTCCAAGGAGTAAGCGTCTTTTAATTTCATCGCTGCAGTCACCATCTGCAGTGATTTTGGAGCCCAAAAAAATAAAGTCTGACACTGTTTCCACTGTTTCCCCATCTATTTCCCATAAAGTGATGGGACCGGATGCCATGATCTTCGTTTTCTGAATGTTGAGCTTTAAGCCAACTTTTTCACTCTCCTCTTTCACTTTTATCAAGAGGCTTTTTAGTTCCTCTTCACTTTCTGCCATAAGGGTGGTGTCTTCTGCATATCTGAGGTTATTGATATTTCTCCAGGCAATCTTGACTCCAGCTTGTGCTTCTTCCAGCCCAGAGTTTCAGCACTCCTCAAATAAGACTCAAGACTACTAGCATGTCTTTATCCCCTAAATACTCATCACTAACCTACAATATCCCTTGTGGGGCAGCTGGTAAGGAATCTGCCCGCGATGCGTGAGACCTGGGCTGGATCCCTGGGTTGGGAAGATCCCCTGGAGAAGGGAATGGCTACCCACTCCAGTATTCTAGCCTGGAGAGTTCCACGGACTCTGTAGCCCATGGTGTCGCAAAGAGTCGGACACAACTGAGCGACTTTGGGATCTTCCATGTAGCTCAGATGGTAAAGAATCTGCCTGCAATGCAGGAGACCCGGGTTCAATCGCTGGGTGGGGAAGATCCCCGGGAGAAGGAAACGGCAACCCACTCCAGCATTCTTGCCTGGAGAATCCCAGGGACAGAGGAGCCAGGCGGGCCACAGTCCATGGGGTCTCAAATAGTCAGACACGACTGAGCAACTAACACAACAGAAAAAAAAAAAAACCACTATAACCTACAATGTATCTTAACTGGCAATTCAGTCAGTTCGGTTCATCCCAGTCACTCAGTTATGTCTGACTCTTTGCGACCCCATTGACTGCAGCACACCAGGCTTCCCTTTCCATTACCAATTCATATCCGTCCAGCCGGTGATACCATCCAACCATCTCATGTCATCCCCTTCTCCTACTGCCTTCAATCTTTCCTAGCATCAGAGTCTTTTCCAGTGAGTCAGTTCTTCGCATCAGGTGGCCAAAGTATGGGAGTTTCAGCTTCGGGATCAGTCCTTCCAGTGAATATTCAGGACTGATTTCCTTTAGGATGGACTGGTTTGAGTTGACAATTCAATATTTTATGTCTCATTAGCGCCACCTACTGAGTTCTGGTCACATTTCAGAAATCTCAGTTACAAGCAAATGTAAACGAAACCAAAGTAACAAAAGGATGATAATAGAAGGATCACATCTCCAGCATTTTCTTTTTATTAACGCTATTAGAATAGAGGTGAGGTAACCAGAGCAGTGGATGTCAAGTTAAAAAAATAATTAGCTTTAAATTTCATTTATATAACTGTGATACTTGATTAAGATATTTCACAAAAGCAAATAAGCCATGCCTATCATTAGACTTATAGCAAAAATTATATAAAATAATGCATGTGAAAAATCCTCCCAAAGCACAAAACAGTAAAAAAAATTTTTAATTCTATACAAGTTAACCCATAATGGAATGCCATTTTCAGTTTAACTTTTTTCAAAAAATTTCAAAATGCCACAATTAAGTATATGATCTAAGCTAGTCTACTACGTTAACTTGATTAATCAAAGCATTTAGGAAAGCTCAAATATTTCATTTTACTGGAAAGATATTTCTATACTTGACATTTAAATCTTTTTATTGGTATTTTCTCGTTCCTAAAAATAAAGGGCCTAAAGTCACATTTTATTTTTCAGTTCTGAAAATGTTTTGAATCATATACACTGAACAAGGCGTATAGAGACGCAAATGAAAAAAAATGAGGGTAATTCAAACTTCTGACTTTGCTGAAATTACTGAAATGAAGAACTTAATGTGGTTAAGTATCAAGTTTATAGTATTCACTGTTAGTAAGCTTTATAAAAACAGAATGATTCTGTTTAGAAAAAGTTCTCCTCACAAACTTTAACTCTTTCACTACCTTCCTGTAGAGCTTGTCTGAAGTAATAAAATAACAATAAATAATTTAAAAATAAAAATTAAGTTAAACAACTTCATAGATCTGATTAAGTACATTTATCACACTTATTTTTTTCTGCCATGTACAGAATGCAGGTACAACACCAGGATTGAGGAATCAAACAGTGCTCCTATTACAGGTTTTCTCATCCACAGTCACCAATCATATAATAAGCAGCTAACTAAATTTGGAAGCATCTAAATATCTGTAAACATTTCAATATTTGCCACTTTTTCCTGGACTTTCAGTTTTGTCTGAATGCTTCCTTTTCACATAGAGTCTTTGATGTTTTGAAAATATAAACATAGCCAAAATATTGAAGTCACTCATACTGTCCAAATGCAAACATGAATGTTTAGCAGAAATCTTTCTGTGGCCCAATTCCTTCCTATATTCACATTTTCCTGGCTGTAAATCTCTGGTGATGCCCCTGAGGTTTCTCAGCATGAAGAGCCCAATTATAAAATAGGAAAAGCTCCACCCAAAGCCAATGCATGCAGTTACAAAGTGCTCTGGAGAGGTTAAAAGAGTGATATGAATTCGGTCCACTGAATATAACCTGCAGCGATATTGCCAGAGAAGACAAGAATTTGAATGAGAGTAGGTTGGAAAATAAATTACCTTGTCGCCTTGAAGGCCATCTCCTTGGGTCAAGGCTAAGGGTCTTTTCTTTGGTGTTATGTGGAGATATCATCTCTATCATTATTTTTTTTCCCACACAACTAGTCTGTGGTCAGTAATCTGCTATTTTTTTGCACAAATTGTCTTTCAGAGAAGGGAAAGTGTTTTCATTCATTGAATGGGAATGATTAATCATGCTAACAACTGTCTTTCTCAAAACCCATCATAACTTTAAATCAAGGTGAGGGTATTAATAAGACTTTGTATTTATTTTCTCTTTCTAGGTTTGTACATCAGTATGTGTCTAGCTAATGTCAACAGCAGAAGAAAATAACATCATGCTTCAAAAAATGCAGTCTTGTTAATATTTAGTTAAGAGCTACTGACCTGATAAGGACCATCAGTAAACATTTCAGTCAAAACAAAACAAAATGCACTTACATCTACAAATACTTTTAATTTCCATAGCAGGAACTTTAAGTCAAGGCTAAATAGACTAATCCTGAGACTAAGGATGGTGGCATAAAATATAATTATCATAAAGGTCAATACTTACTGATTAGGGTTTCTATGCCAAATATCCAGCTAGACGATTTACATTTATTATCTCATGTCATATTCTTACCGATGCTATGAACATACTATTATGACTGTTTCACAAGGAAGAAAACTAAATCTAGAGCGGTAAACTAATATATGTATATATATTAGTATAATATATATATCTATCTCCCAGGTCATTCAGCTAGACGGTGACAGAAAAGAGAACTGAAAACTAGTGCATCTCCATTCACTAGGAAAAATGTGTCCTGGCAAGGAGCTACATAGGCTAGGATTAAGAGGCACTCTTTTCTAACTCACTTAGAATCAGAGTTGGATCACCAGGCTGTGTGCCTGTGGGGCTGTCTACCCAAATTCAGCGTGTTCTTCCCATTCATACAAAGATGTCAAGTAGATTACTGTGTGTTGCCAAATGTTCTAAAAATTCAGGGAGAGAAGTCTGCTGTTAGCTCAGTTGACCAGAAATGGGATCATAACACATATATTAAAATTTAGCCAGAAGAAAGTACAGAATTTGAACTAGGAATATGAAAAGGAGAAGGGCAAACTAAGACATTCTTGGAAAATGCAAAGGATTCAGATGTAGGAAAAAATAAGGCATGGGCGAGGTACAGGAGCCAGTCTGAGTAACAAAAACATAGATTTTTTTTCAGAAGGATGGGAGATCAGACTGGAAAAAAACCAACTTGTGGAATTCTCAAAATGTTAAAATAAGATGTGGGATCTGTGGTCATAAAAATCTGGGGAACAGTAGAGGATTTAGGAGAGACACAGCAAAGACATACAAAAATGATTTTTCTAGCATGGGGTATGGAGCAGTGGCTGTGTGGTGCTGGAGCAACTGTGAGGATATACCCCACATCCAAAGGCAAAGAAGAAGCCCCAGCAAGACAATAGGAAGGGAGAAATCACATTTAGAATCAAACCCCATACCCACCAGAGACGCTCAGAGGGCTCAAACAAACCTTGTGTGCACCAGGACCTAGAGACCCCACAGAGACTGAGACAGAACTGTGTTTGGTGTCTCCTGAGGAGGTGCGGGCAGCAGTGAGCTGCTGTGAGGACAGGGGCTCTGGGTGCAGCAGGCCTGGGTGCCAGGGTCCAGCCCCGGTGGATCCAGGGTGATTCGAAGGTGGAGACGGAGTCAGCGTCCTGGAAAAAACTTATTTAATTACAGATATAGAGGGAGATTAGAAACAGATAGTGTAGTAGGAGAATTAGTGGAGAAAAGAGGCTGAACAACTGGTTTACAAGAATACCAATCACCACCTCCATAGGCCACAGGCGTCTTTCCATTCTCCCAAAGGAGAGGAGGCACTGAGGCCTCCCCGGTCCGATCTCAGAAGCCCAGGCAGAATTAGCAGGCTTGGTGAGTACCCACATTTCAGATGGGAATTCCGCCAGGAAAGCGGAGAGCGAGAAAGAAACGACACGGGGGAATCAGTCTTTCCAGAAACTGATCCGATTTCTTTATTTTTCAGGTTTGTTTATATACTTTTTTGTTATACATAGGGATGAATACAGAGTCACGTGGGGGTCAGCAGACCTGACCCTTGTCACAATCAGGTGCTTCATATAAAATTATACAAAGGTCTTATGAGTTTCATCATCTTTTGGCCATGAGGTCTGCTGACATTTTATGGCCCTTTCTGATACCAGTCAGTTAACCAGAAAACTTATTTTTCCAGGGGTGATTTTTTCTTAAATCAGGCGCCACCCTCCAAATAAAGTTGCATTCCTATAGGGTGAGGGTGTAGTGAGTTACAATCAAGAAAGGAATTTACTTAACCTAAGGTTTAACATGATTAATCTTAAAGGTTAATACTTATTTCTCCTATATGCTAGTTATATTCATTATAAGGACAGGAATATGGCAATTTAGCAAGTATTGGCTCAAAAAATGTAAACCCTTCATCAATGTTCCCCTTAAGATCTATTTTGTTTTGAGATAAAGATAAAGTTACATTTTTGCATAGCAAGGACACAGTGATTTATAGTGATTTATAACAAAGTACAGTGATCTATAACAAAAGAGAAGATTCATTAACTCAAAAAGTCTAGTGTTGCTAACATCAAAAACTACTATATTTCCTTTTCTATATTCCAAATACACTGATTAATATATTCCCAGGTGCCTAAGGATATGGAAGCCTGATGGCAATCATTGACTCATCAATGAAAAAAGCCCTATGCTAATACTCCAAACTCTCTGTGCTGTTTATGGCTGAGAGGCTGTCACACAAGCTAGTCTGTCAGCAGAGAGGTTTGACCTGAGACATCCTTGTCACACCCAGGGCAGGGAATCAGCAGTAATTACTAGCAGGATAAATGAAAAAACCCTTCACCAATATAATTCCTAATCATCTTACTAATACTATACTAATGATCTTCTAACTTCTCAAAAGAGTCTGTTTTTAGAAAGTTTTAAAACATCCCATGCCTCTCACAGTTGGGAGGCTGTAAACAATCACATGTGGCCAGATGAGCCTGATCAGGCAGGCCAGAGAACCTCCAGAGTTCGTAAGTTAAAACACTCTTATCATGCCCAGGAATTTTTATTAACTGGAGCTGCAAGTTAACTCCTCCTCTGAGAGAAATGGTTATGGGGGAGAGCTCCCCATAAAGTACTCTGGTTTTGGGGGTAGATGCTCGGGAACAGGGGGTTTCCTGAGGCTTGATCACGCCTTTGCGTATGCCAAGCTTCCTTCCTCATGACCTTTGCCATGGGAGGAGTTCCTCATGCTGGCTCCCAACACCCGGGTATGGCACAAGCCTTCTTGGAGGAGGCTGCCGTTAACCCCCCATAGAGCCACCAGAGCTTACACAAGACGGGGAAACAGACTCTGGGAGGGCTCAAACAGAAACGTGAGCACACCAGGACACAGGGGAAAGGAGCAATGACCCCACGAGAGACTGACCCAGACTTGCCCGTGAGTGTCCAGGAGTCTCTGGCAGAGGCGTGGGTCAGGGGTGGCATGCTGCAGAATTGGGGGCCCTGAGTGTAGCAGTGCATGCATGTGACCTTTTGAAGGAGGTCGCCATTATCTTCATTGCCTCCACCATAGTTTGGCTTCAGGTCAAACACAGCCCCACCCTTCAACAGATAATTGGATTAAAGATTTACTGAGCATGGCCCCACTCATCAGAACAAGACCCAGTTTCCCCCTCAGTCAGTCTCCCCCATCAGGAAGCTTCCATAAGCCTCTTATCCTTCTCCATCAGAGGGCAGACAGACTGAAAACCACAATCACAAAAAACTAACCAATCTGATCACATGGACCACAGCCTTGTCTAACTCAATGAGACTTTGAGCCATGCCATGTAGGGACACCCAAGACAGGTCATGATGAAGAGTTCTAACAAACAGTGGTCCACTGGAGAAGGGAATGGCAAACCACTTCAGTATTCTTGCCTTGAGAACCTATGAATAGTATGAAAAGGCAAAAAGATAGGACACTGAAAGATGAACTCCCCAGGTCAGTAGGTGCCCAATATGCTACTTTCTGGAGAACTAACTCCAGAAAGAATGAAGAGATGGAGCCAAAGCAAAAACAGCACCCAGTTGTGTATGTGATAGATGATGGATGTTAAGTCCGATGCTGTAAAGAGTAATACTGCACAAGAACCTAGAATGCTGGGTCCATGAATCAAGGCAAATTGGAAGTGGTCAAACAGGAGATGGCAAGAATGAACATTGGCATTTTAGGAATCAGTGAACTAAAATGGACTGGAATAGGTGAATTTAACTCAGATGACCATTATATCTACTACTGTGGGCAAGAATCCCTTAGAAGAAATGGAGTAGCCATCATAGTCAACAAGAGTCCAAAATGCAGTACTTGGATGCAGTCTCAAAAACAGCACAATGATCTCTGTTCGTTTCCAAGGCAAACCATTCAATATCACAGTAATCCAAGTCTATGCCCTGACCAATAATGCTGAAGAAGCTGAAGTTAAATGGTTCTATGAAGACCTACAAGACTTTTTAGGACTAACACCCAAAAGAGACATCCTTTTCATTATAGTGGACTGGAATGCAAAAGTAGGAAGTTAAGAAATACCTGGAGTAACAGGCAAATTTGGCCTTGGAGTACAGAATGAAGCAGGGCAAAGGCTAACAGAGTTTTGCCAAGAGAACACACTGGTCATAGCAAACATTCTCTTCCAACAACACAAGAGAAGACTCCACACATGGACATCACCAGATGGTCAACACCGAAATCAGATTGATTATATTCTTTGCAGCCAAAGATGGAGCAGCTCTATACAGTCAGCAAAAACAGGACCAGGAGATGACTGTGGCTCAGATCATAAATTCCTTATCACCAAATTCAGACTTAGATTGAAGAAAGTGGGGAAAACCGTGAGACCATTCAGGTATGACCTAAATCAAATCCCTTATGACTATAAAGTGGAAGTGACAAATAGATTCAAGGGATTAGATCTGATAGAGTGCCTAAAGAACTATGGATGGAGGTTCATGACATTCTACAGGAGGCAGTGATCAAGACCATCTCCAAGAAAAAGTAATCCATAAAGGCAAAATGATTGTCTGAGGAGTCCTTACAAATAGCTATGAAAGGAAGAGAAGCAAAAGGCAAAGGAGGAAAGGAAAGATATACCCATTTGAATGCAGAGTTCCAAAGAATAGCAAGGGGCGATAAGAAAGACTTCCTCAGTGATCAATGTAAAGAGAGGAAAACAATAGAATGGGAAAGACTAGAGATCTCTTTAAGAAAATTAAAGATACCAAGGGAACATTTCATGCAAAGATGGGCTCAATAAAGGACAGAAATGGTATGGACCTAACAGAAGCAGAAGATATTAAGAAGAGGTGGCAAGAATACACAGAACTATACAAAAAAGATCTTCATGACCCAGATAACCACGGTGGTGTGATCACTCACCTAGACTAGACATCCTAGAATGCCAAGTCAAGTGGGCCTTACGAAGCATTACTACAAACAAAGCTAGTGAAGGTGACTGAATTCCAGTTGAATTATTTCAAATCCTAAATTCTAGATGATGCTGTGAAAGTGCTGAACTCAATATGCCAGCAAATTTGGAAAATTCAGCAGTGGAGAAGGAAATGGCAACCCACTCCAGTGTTTTTGCCTGGAGAATCCCAGGGACGGGGAGCCTGGTGGGCTACCATCTATGGGGTCGCACAGAGTCAGATACGACTGAAGTGACTTAGCAGCAGCAGTAGCAGTGGCCACAGCACTGGAAAAGGTCAGTTTTCATTGCAACCCCAAAGAAAGGCAATGCCAAATTATGCTCAAACTACCATACTATTGCACTCATCTCACATGCTAGTAAAGTAATGCTCAATATTCTCCAAGCCAGGCTTCAACAGTATATGAACCATGAACTTCCGGATGTTCAAGTTGGATTTAGAAAAGGCAGGGGAATCAGAAAACAAATGGCCAACATCTGTTGGATCATTGAAAAGGCAAGAGAGTTCCAGGAAAACATCTACTTCTACTTTATTGACTATGCCAAGCCTTTGACTGTGTGGATCACAACAAACTATGGAAAATTCTGAGAGAGATGGGAGTACCAGACCACCTTACCTGCCTCCTGAGAAATCTGTATGCAGGTCAGGAAGCAACAGCTAGAACTGGATGTGGAAAGACAGACTGGGTCCAAATCGGGAAAGGAGTACCTTAAGGCTGTATATTGTCACCCTGCTTATTTAAGTTATATGCAGAGTACATCATGAGAAATGCTGGGCTAGATGAAGCACAAGCTGGAATTAATATTGCCTACAGAAATATCAATAACCTGAGATATGCAGATGACACCACCCTTATGGCAGAAAGTGAAGAACTAAAGAGCCTCTTAATGAAAGTGAAAGAAGAGAGTGAAAAAGTTGGCTTAAAACTCAACATTCAAAAAACTAAGATCATGGCATCTTGTTTCATCACTTCATGGTGAATAGATAGGAAAACAGTAGAAACAGTGACAGAGTTTATTTTGGGGGGCTCCCAAATCACTGCAGATGATGACTGCAGCCATGAAATTCAAAGATGCTTGCTCCTTGGGAAAAAAGTTATGACCAACCTAGATAGCATATCCAAAAGCAGAGATATTACTTTGCCAACAAAGGTCCATCTAGTCAAAGCTATGGTTTTTCCAGTGGTCATGTATGGATGTGAGAGTTGAACTATAAAGAAAGCTGAGTGCCAAAGAATTGATGCTTTTGAACCTGTGGTGTTGGAGACAACTCTTGAGAGTCCCTTCAATGGTAAGGAAGTCCAACCAGTCCATCCTAATGGAAATCAGTCCTGAATATTCATTGGAAGGACTGATGCTGAAGCTGAAACTCCAATACTTTGGCCACCTGATGTGAAGAACCGACTCATAAGAAAAAACCGTGATGCTGGGAAACATTGAAGGCGGGAGGAGAAAGGGACGACAGAGGATAAGATGGCTGGATGGCATCACCGACTCAATGGAGTTGGTGATGGACAGGGAGGCCTGGCATGCTACAGTCCATGGGGTCACAAAGAATCAGACATGACTGAGCGACTGAACTGAACTAAATATGGCAACAAGAAGACAATTGAGAAACTATTAACATCAGAACTGAACTACAGTAGAAGCAGAGAGGAGGGATAATCTGTCACTAGAAATGGCAACACTGATTCTTCCTCACTATGAATGGTAGTTTTAAAAAATTCCTAGGTGTAATATTTGTCCATGTGGGCAAGTTAAAACACCAAGATCTTTTGGAATTGGACATAGGGATAATGGTCAAGAAAGACTGTACAGTTATTAAGATATCAAATAGTGATTTCATAGAAATACTAAATCAAAGAAAGAACTCCAACATTCATTGCTCTGCATATTCTTTAACTCACAAAAACTTACACCAACCCAAACACATACTCCCACACCTACACAAAAAGATATCTTCAGCCTGTAATTACCACAGGAAGTTGTGCATAGAATAGTTGGCTCGAAGGGAGTGTGTAGCATTATTAAAGTTCTGCTTGAACACAGATAAAGGTCTCCCAGGGGATCTATTTTTAGAATCTTTTATGAAGGACTTGTGCTCAAACCGTACTTCCACTGTCTTGAAATCTGAGCAGCTTGCTCTTGTTTTGAGTTGTGACATACCCAGAATAGGGGAACAGTCTCTATATCATATGTGATATCACTCGATTCCAATTGCTCCACCAACTTTGAGGTTTTGTTTTTTCACAGATCTCATTGTGTCATTTGACAATAGATAAGCAATTTGCAGCCAGGTAGTACTTAGGCATTCTTCTATTTTCTTATCCATCAAATGTCTATTCATAACTGTTACATAATTTTAACAGATCTTTTGACATAAAGTCATCTTTTAGATTATCATTATTGTAAATTTTATCCAGTTAGCCAAAGAACCCCATAATTATCTTTGCTATTAATATAATTGCTTCTAACAAATTGACTTCTGATATCATCATTAGAAATCTGCCATCTCACCCAAAGTAAGTCCTATATACATTTTAGAGATAAAAAGTGTTATTAGGAACTTGCAGCGCACAGACTCACCTTAAATTGTTTTATCTCAATAACATAAATGCTGGGACTGGTTTCCATTTGCTGCCATGTACAAGCATGCTTGTGATGATAAGGACAGTGAAGGTCACTACACATTCAAAAACCTTTCACTACATCTTGAAAAGTATGTACCCTGAACATATATAGGTGGAAGAATCATTCCTTCTAAAACTATCTGTGTGATGGTTTTAGTTCATCTGACTCATAAAACTTGAGTAATTATAGTCAGTAGCACATTTATATAATCATCTCACATATGGTTTCATATTTTACCAGCTCTGGTACATTTGCATCCTGAGATATATATTAACATTTTAAAGATAAATTAACATTTCCTAATACTTAATAAGTAGGAATTCATAGAAAAATGGATATTAAAATTTGTTTCTAAAGGGGAGCAAAAGTGGTTTATGTATCAGGTGTTCACAACAGGGAAAGACATTAATCAGCTTTCAAAAGCTAAATTTGTCTCAAGCTCATTATTATTCAAAGCAATGAATTTTCCCTGGTAACATGTCACAAAGGGAATAAAGAAAGGAAGTTCTAATGATAGCCCAGCAATTTAACACAGGATTTTAATTCAGTAATCTGGAGTTTATGCACATAAGACTGATTACATGCATAAAAGTTTGATTCTACAAGCACTTCATAAATTAAAGGAAAGCCATGTATTTCAATAATACAAAATATGTTTCAACATATACTGGAATTAAGAAGCATTTGGAATATACTGCTTCACCAAACATAAAACAATTGTTAATTTTCTTCACACTAAAGCATGCAACAAAAGCATTTACAATTTCTCATTATGTCCAACATTAAAAAATTACAAAGAACTGATCACTTGTAGAACCTATATTGATGAACATTAGGGTACAATAGGGATAAGCATTAACAAAGGAATATTAAGATTGGGCTCCTGAGTTTGACTTTGTAGCAAATAATTTCACAAAAATCATTGATTGTCAGATGCTTGCATGCATGCTCAGTCACTTCAGTCATCTCCAACTCTTTGCTACAGTATGGATTGTAGCCCACCAGACTCCTCTGTTCATGGGATTCTCCAGGCAAGAACACTGGAATGGGCTGCATGCCCTCCTCCAGGGGAATCTTCCCGACCCAGGGATCGAACTCGCCTCCACCTTCATCTTCTGCATTGCAGGCAGATTCTTTACCCACTAAGCCACCTGGAAAGCCTGTCAGCTGCTTAATTCCCTGCAGATACTTGGTACTCAGTTGACTTCTTAATTTTAAATATAAAGTTAGAACCACTGTGCTGCAAAGATTGCAAAATTGACATTATACTTATTCAAAGGTCATATGATCTTAACTCTTTGGAACATTGTCAGCCAAGAAACAGTGTGAAGGGGTTTTATGTTCAGAAAGAGTCGGATACGACTGAGCGACTGAACTGAACTGAGGCGTCCTTTTCTGCTTTCTGCTTAACAACAACTAGAAAATTGGATTAAAAAAAGTTAGCCATCATTGTAAAAGAAGAGACAGACAATGGAAAACAAGCAGCTCAAGACTGTAATCCCAGAGAGAGAAGTGATCCATTGGAAGCTCGATTGTTAGAACTCATTACCCTACAGGCAGTTTTCAGGCCACCGGTCAGAAAGTGAAAACCTTAACAGAGCAGTGAATTGAGGAACCAGAGTCAGTGTTTGAGGAGGCAAAGATGACTAGAATTTGGAGGACAGAGTATTATCAAGGCAGGAGCTAAATAGAGAGAACTCCAGAGATCTGCAGGGGGGCTCCCCTTAAGGCTTTGACCAAGTTGTTCAGTCGCTCAGTTGTGTCCAACTCTTTGTGACCCCATGGAATGCAGCACACCAGGCTTCCCTGTCCTTTATCATCTCCTGGAGTTTGTTCAAACTCATGTCCATTAAGCCAATGATGCCATCCAGCCATCTCATCCTCTGTAATCCCCTTCTCCTCCTGTCTTCAATCTTTCCCAACAACAGGTTCTTTTCCAATGAATTGGCTCTTCACATCAGGTGGCCAAAGTATTGGAGCTTCAAGTTTAGCATCTGTCCTTCCAATGAATATTCATGGTTGATTTCCTTTAGGATTGACTGATTTGATGTCTTTGCTGCCCAAGGGACTCTCAGGAGTCTTCTCCAGCACCACAATTCGAAGGCATCAATTCTTCGGCACTCAGCCTCTTTTATTGTCCAGCTCTCACATCAGTACATGACTACTGGAAAAACCATAGCTTTGTCTATACAGACCTTTACCTGCTCATACATAAGAATAAACTTCCCGTTGCCAGAGAAAAGAAATACAAACCAGGCTGAAAGTACCTTGTGTCTCCATAGCCAGACCCAAATTAAACTTCCTGAGCAGGGTTGGCTCCACAAAGATTGGCAATTTTTTTCTTAAAGGCCTGGATAGTAAATATTTTAGGCTTACGGGCCATATGATGTTTGTTGCAAACATTCAATTCTCACAAAAGCAACCACAGACAGTACATAAGTGAATAAGCATGACTATGCTGCAATAAAACCTTATTTCACAAAAGGAGTGGCTGATCCATGGACAATAAATAGTTCACTGACCACTGTCCTAGAGATAAAAAATATTGGAAATAAAAAGTGCTCTTAACAGGCTTAACTTCAGATGAGATTCTGTACAAGATCATTGTTAGCATAGTGACTATTCATGATGAAACACAATGAGAAAAAGGATTTATAGAGTGAATCAGGTATGTTTGGCAACCTTTCAAGCATAAAGCATAATAATATCAAACATATCACACATAAATTAATATGTATTTATTCTTAGTCCCAGAACAAGAGGTGAAGGAGAAGGCAAAAATACTTGAAGAAATAATGGCTTAATTTTTTCCAAATGTGTTGAAAACAAATCCATAGATTCAAAGCATTCAACAAATTTCAAGGAAATGAGGAAACCAAGGTTTAGACTTGTTAGGTGAAACTCAGCGTTAACATGGAATGTTTAAACAGCCAGTAATGGAAGAAAAAGATAGGAACTCAGATCTTCTGGATTTACAGGCTGTGTTCTCCTACAGAGCTTGGTTATATGAATGGAGTAGCTGAAGAAGAAATAAGGGATGTGTATTATATAACTAGAAACCATGCAGTTTAGGAATATTTAAAATATAAACTTGTTGATAAACAAGGAGAGCAATACCTTTGATCTAACCATTAGGTCAAACAATTACTGGCATCACACAAATTATTGACAGTAAATCTCAGAGTTAGTACAATAACTCCGAGCGGTCATAAAACTTAAAATCAAAAAGTCATACATAGAAATTATTTCCAAATCATAGAATTCACTCTTTTCATTTTGTCAAAATGGGAACATACCCCAGAAAGTTAAATAACTTGCCTAAAATCACACCATTGGTTATAGACCCTTTCTTTTAAGCTATCCCCAACATCATTCCAGAAAATATAAATTATTCATACAGAAAGACAAACCCAATTTTGGCAGGTCAGAGATTTCAGTGAGATGTGAATTGGTTAAGGACTGTGATTTATGAATTGAGGCATCTATCCAGATTGCCTTCTCTCAGCTGTCCTGTGAAGCACACTGTTGCAAGCACCTAAATTGACCTCTATTTCATCCCATTCAACAGTCATTCCATAGCTCCTGCGGAGGAGGGTAAATTACTGTAACAGTTCAAAACTTATATAGAGATCATTTCTCTTTGTTTGCCAGATATAAAATAAGCCAAGATAGATTGTGACTCTACTCTGAAGGATTTAACAACATAAGTCATGCCTCATTTTAAGCAAGTTCTCTGCAGTGTCCAGTATACGGCTTCCTAGGTGGCGCTAGTGGTAAAGAACCTGCCTGCCAAAGCAGCTTAGACGTAAGAAAAGTGGGTTCAGTCCCAGGGCGGGGAAGATCCCCTGGAGGAGGGCATGGCAATACACTCCAGTATTTTTTCCAGGCGGGCTGCAATACACAGGGTCACACAGAGTCGGACACGATGTACACATGCTGCAGTATACATGTCTACATACATATGTACAAATGTATACATATACATACAACACAAGCACACGTGCTCTTATCTAAGCTTCATGAAGGCAGGGGTCACATCGTTCTCACACATTCCCAGTACCTTACCTTACACAGAAGTTGATACTGTAGGTGTCCAACATTTACTGAATGAATGAAAAAAGGATAAATAAGCACAAACACATAGAAAAGCATACCTCTAGAGCAATACATATAATTTGATTTTTAAGTACTAATTTAGATTATTAAATAATAATAATAAATAACACCCAGGGATTAATTTCCATGCATAAGTTGCCATGAATAGTGCTTTTCAGCACTTTCATTTTAGCCAGTCTTGTCTTGAGATCTGCACAAAATTAGAGGTTTATCCCCTTTCTGAGTTAGACCACAAAGGTCTTAAATGTTTTTAGTATCAGAAATTTTTAGGACACCAAGAATATCTGTCAAAAGATTGTCCATGACTTCTAGGGCTTAGATTAGTACTGGAGCATAGCAGTGATCGATTAATGCCAGAAATTTCTGTGTGTGTGTATGTGTGTGTAATAGCGACAGTAGTAGTGGTAGCAGCAGTGCTAAATCTGGGCTTGCCTTCCATCCGAAGTTGAAAGCTTTAAGCAAGATTGAGCAAGCAAGTTGATATAGTTGTCTCAAATTTTAGGCCATTTACTCAGGAAATCCATTGAGGTGCCCTAATCATTTTTAAAGTCTTTGAGGCTGGGAGAGCAGAGAGAGATCTTAATAATTAAATTTACTCAAAGCCCACTGGGGTTCAATCCCACTAATCCTTGGTGAGCAAAAGTCCATGTCTCGGCATCTGAGTAACAGACTCTGATGGAAAAGACATTCCTCCCACGTAGATTAAATGGACATGAACAGGAAGAGAGATGCTGAAAATAGACACGTATATATTTGGGCTTCCCAGGTGGGTCAGGTGGTAAAGAATCTGCCTGCAATGCAGGAGACTCAGGTTTGATCCCCAAGTCGGGAACATCCCCTGGAAAAGGGAATGGCAACCCACTCCAGTATTCTTGCCTGGGAAATCCCATGGACAGAGGAGCCTGGTGGGCCACAATTCACGGAGTCACAAAAGAGTCAGACATGACTTAGCAACTAAACAGTAACAAACAATAGCTATCATAACCTGCTTTACAATTGCTTAAATTTCCCAGAAGTCAGGTTTTTTTTCAGACTTTCAACTTTTTATTTTGTATTGAGGTATCAGTTCAGTTCAGTCACTCAGTCGTGTCCAACTCTTTGCAACCCCATGAATCACAGCACGCCAGGCCTCCATGTTCATCACCAACTCCCAGAGTTTACCCAAACTCATGTCCATTGAGTCGGTGATGCCATCCAGCCATCTCATCTTCTGTCGTCCCCTTTTCCTCCTGTCCCCAATCCCTCCCAGCATCAGGATATTTTCCAATGAGTCAACTCTTCACATTAGGTGGCCAAAGTATTGGAGTTTCAGCTTCAGCATCAGTCCTTCCAGTGAACACCAAGGACTGGTCTCCTTTAGGATGGATTGGTGGGATCTCCTTGCAGTCCAAGGGACGTTCAAGAGTCTTCTCCAACATCACAGTTCAAAAGCATCAATTCTTCAGCTCTCAGCTTTTTCACAGTCCAACTCTCACATCCATACATGACCACTAGAAAATGTATTGAGGTATAACTGATTATTAAAAGACGCTTACTCCTTGGAAGGAAAGTTATGACCAACCTAAACAGCATATTAAAAAGCACACACATTACTTTGTCGACAAAGGTCTGTCTAGTCAAGGCTATGGTTTTTCCAGGAGTCATGTATGGTTGTGAGAGTTGGACTCTCAAGAAAGCTGAGCACAGAAGAACTGATGCTTTTGATCTGTGGAATTGGAAGGACTGATGTTGAAACTGAAACTCCAATACTTTGGCTACCAGATGCAAAGAACTGGCTCATTTGAAAAGACCCTGATGCTGGGAAAGATTGAAAGCAGGAGGAGAAGGGGATGACACAGGATGAGATGGTTGGATGACATCACAGACTCAATGGGCATGAGTTTGGGTAAACTCCAGTAGTTGGTGATGGACAGGGAGGCCTGGCGTGGTGCAGTTCATGGGATCTCAAAGAGTTGGACACGACTGAGCGACTAAACTGAACTGAACTGATAGCTGATTAACAATGTTGTGGCAGTTTCAGGTGAACAGTGAAGGAACTCAGCCATATATATATATACATTCTCCCCCAAACCCCTCTCCCAACCAGGCTGCCACATAACATTGAATAGAGTTCCATGTACTATACAGTAGGTCCTTGTTGGTTATCCATCATTTTGAATATAGCAGTATGTATATGACCTTCCCTAACTCCCTAACTATCCCTCCCAGAAATCAGTTTTATTCTGTACAAGTAAACAAGAAAACATGGAACTAAACAAGAAAGGATGAATACAAGTTTCCCATGTACTTATCTTTTCAGACTTACCTAACAGGAAGACCCCACCCCCCAAAAAAAAGATCACTCAATATTTCAGAGAAAGCTCTAGACTGGAATCCACTGATTTACACACAGGCAATTCTTAGGTAACTGAGAGGCAGTGTGTGTCAGAGCCCTTACTGGGCTGGCCTCCTGCTTTGCTGGCATGCCTGGGTGAGTGTTGGCTGTGCTGACAGTGTAGGTCAGGGGATTATTAGGTCGACTACATACCCCAGGCTCTTTGTTTTTGTTTTGTTTTGTTTTGGGAGGGAGAGAGGAAAGTTGACTGGGGCCCCAGAGATCTATGAAAAAAAAAGAAAAGGAGGAGGGGAGAGAAATGTGCAGTGATAAGTGCTTTCTGTTGTAAAAGTCACGACAGGAAATAAGAGTTTGATTCTGGCAGAAGCAAACTGGCAATGTGAGTCAAGGATTAACCCTCAGAGATGCCAGGATAACATCTCCTGAGACATGTCTCTAAATTACATCAAAAACTTCTATGAAGGATGTGTGAGTATTAAACAGCAACGATTGTATGAGTCCTCTCTGTGTATTTTAACCTGATTCGCATGAGTGCTGATAAATAGGGTTCTCTACGTACATGGACAGTCATACAGATATCAACCATTTACTTCAAAATATTCTGAATCTAAATAACTGTAGCTAGAATAATTCAGGAAGTACTTCTAGCTGTTGGTGCTTTAAAGCAGCTTGCTCTCTCAATTTGATAGTTGAAGAAGCAGGAAAGAAGACGTAATGACAACCAAATAAACACTATTTGGTTGTTAAGAAAGTGCATATACTAATGAGTCTAATGTTGGATTTGTTACCCAATTATTTTAATAGGTACTAGATATACTAAGATTATCTTGATTGTATTGCAAAAGGGATATTGATTGAATTCAAAGCTTTCTGCAAATTTCCAAAATTATTTATTTCATTAGCAACAAGGTCCCAGTTGACTGTTGCACTTCATATTTTCAGAGTGAAAAGCATTAAGAAATCTCATAACACATGATTTAAAGAGGACTTGATGATCTTTAAGGTTCTTCCTTCAAAATTTCATAAATCTTAAATTTTTAAAAAATGTGATGGTGAATACATACTTTAAAATGTCCTCCTTTAATTTTTGTTTTCAAAAGATTTTTTTTTTCTCCTAAAACTGTAACAGATGAAGCCTCCCACCGTGATTGGCCAATTTCACACCCTTTTCTTTGGATCGGTTCGAATGTTCTTCCTCGGGGTCTTAGGCTTTGCAGTCTATGGGAACGAGGCTCTGCACTTCAGTTGTGATCCGGACAAGAGAGAAATAAACCTCTTCTGTTATAATCAGTTCAGACCAATCACTCCACAAGTAAGTTTTCCTGTGTGTACATACATAAACCTTACTCTACACCCGATAAAACTGTTTCCTTTTTAAATGTAAATAATATGTAGACTATGCTAATGAGTATTATTTCTAGAATAATGTTTTTAAAAATTAATCATATATTTCAGGTAAATCAATTTAAGTAGATCAAGAGTTTCTTCCAAGTCCAGCATTCTATTATCTATTGATGTTAGAATTATACTCCAGGCTTGTGATTAGAAAATGCAGATAGGGTAGCTACTAAAATAAAGTATATCATCATTGTTAGTAATTGGTAAGTGATGACAGTAAAATGCAACTACTTTTTCACAATTATTAAGACATCTAAAGTTTTAAACTTTAAACATCTTGAAAATTAAATGAGATATGTCCAGCATTGCTACTTTCATTATATTATTTTTTATTCCTCATAAGACTTACAAAACTTAGAATTTTTAAGTTAGCCTCTATTGAGGGTCAGTACCTTTTGAAAGTGTATATTTTCATAACATGCTGATGGATTTTACTAAGATATTTCTGACACACTTTAGGTGTTCTGGGCATTACAACTAGTGATTGTCCTGGTTCCTGGAGCTATTTTCCATCTATATGCTGCATGTAAAAGCATCAATCAAGAATGCATTCTTCAAAAACCCATCTACACTGTGATCTACATCCTCTCTGTTTTGTTAAGAATTAGCCTAGAAGTGGTAGCATTTTGGCTTCAGATTCACCTTTTTGGTTTCCAAGTAAAACCTCTCTACCTGTGTGATGCTGTGTCTCTCGGGAAAAAATTTACTATTATAAAATGCATGGTGCCAGAACACTTTGAGAAGACCATTTTTCTCATTGCAATGTATACATTTACTGTCATTACAATAGTATTATGTGTTGCTGAAATTTGTGAGATAATATTTAGAAGATTATGCTTTCTAATTAGTCAATGACCAAAAGGATGATTAACTACTGTCATGCCACTATTATTTATCAACCATTTTTACTTAGTTTTATCAGTGAGTACCTCAACTTCAAACATAAATATTTGTTTTTTAAACTTACCTCACTGTGTCTGAAATTTATGTCTAGTATAAAATATAAGACTAAGTTCTAAGGCAGGGATTATTGAACAAACCTTTCATTCCATTTTGGGTTTTTTTTCCCACACATTAAGAAATATATATGGAACTAATGATAACTCATTTTTTAAATAGTACTTTTACAGAGCTCTTTCATACACAACAACTTAATCAATCACAGTATTTTGGCCAGAGAAATTTTTATCAGCTCTTTTACACTGGTGGAAAAGGTAGGCTCACGGAAGTTAATGTATGCATCCAAAGTCACACAACCAGACCAGGATTCAGCTTTCTTAACTAGAAAGTCATTTCCCTCCCCGTTTAAGTAAGCAGCATACATTTTGAGGATGTAATTATTGTTGCACTCATATAAAATATGACTTACTGAAGTACAGAAGTTTTCAGTTAATTATTAAAAGAGTCATTTTATAATTTGATCACTAACTTGAAGAAACAGAGCACTTACATTTTTAATATTCTATTCATACAGTTTTCTTGAAATTTTTAATATTAAAGTATATGGTAATATGGCCACTAAATAAATAAAAAATGCTATGTAAAATAATGTGCATGGTCTCTTTGCTTCTTGTTGGAGGAAAAAAAAATCCCTCTGTGCTCATAGATATTCTATAACTGTAGTTTCTATATACAAGATTACTGAGATAGAAAATTATATTTATATTGTTAGACTTCCTAAATCACTATGAAATGATTTCTAAGGTATTTTCATATTAATTCAGTGCATTTCTTTTTAACTGCCTGTTTTACCAATAATCATGTCCATATAATATCATTTAAAAACTTTATGTACGACTGCCTTATACTAGCAGTTTATTAAGGAAATAAGTAGAGTCAGTAAAAAACAGGTTTTCAATTTTTTTCTTAAGCATTATTCAACCCATAGTTGATATCATGAATTTTTGCATTTAAGGATTTTTAAATCATTGATGCTTTCTCCACATGACAGCTCAAGAGACATCTGACAAATAGCTGCTTAGTATCTATTATTAAACACATACCACATTAAAAGTTCAAACACAAAGATAAATAAGGCTTAGCACCTTTATAAGCCCAAGAATCCACCTGCTAATGCAGGAGACAGAAGTTCAATCCCTGGGTCACGAAGATCCCCTGGAGAAGGAAATGACAATCTACTCCAGTATTCTTGCCTAGAAAACCCCGTGGGTAGAGGAGCCTGGTGGGCTACAGTCCACGGGATCACAAAGAGTCAGACACTACTGACTGACTAACACGCACGCGTGCGCGCACACACACACACACACACACACACATAAATTATTGGTGTGTTAGTTGCTCAGTCATGTCCAATTCTTCAAAACCCCACAGACTGTAGCCTAACAAGCTCCTCTTCCATGGGATTCTCCAGGCAAGAATACTAGAGTGGCTTGCCATTCCCTTCTCCAAAGGATCTTCCTGAGCTAGGGATCAAACCCTGATCTCCTGCATTACAGGCAGGTTCTTTATCATTTGAGCTACCGGGAAGTCCTTACATAAATAATTCTTAAGTTCTATTCTGGGGCACAGTGAAATGACTTGAAAACAGTTGTTCCTTGGTGCTTCCTTTTAAGCTCTGTGAGATGGGAGCAGGGTAACCCTCACCAAAGGCCCAATTTTGCTCCATTACTAAGGCAAAACCTTTCTGAGTACCCTATGAGATACCCTTTTGATGCTTTGAAAACATTATTTTTTCACTGTTCTCAAATTCTTGAATTCCCTTCTCAGGCTGGTTGACTCACTGTCTTAGTCCAATTGGACTACTATTACAAAATATCTCAGCTGGATAGGTTATAAACAAAGGAAATTTATTTCTCATAGTTCTGGAAGATGGAAGTCTCAGATCAGGATGCAGGCATGTTCAGGTTCTGATGAGAGTCCTCCTCTGCATTATAGTCTTGTCATCACAGCCTCACATGGCGGAAAGACCAGAGGCCTCCCTAGGGTTCCTTTTACAAGCACACTAACCCCATTCATGAGGGTTCAATTCCCAAGACCTACTTACTTGACAAAGGTCCCACCTGCTAAAATCATCACACTGGAGGTTAGGATTTGCAAAATATGAATTTTGGGGGGAACACCAACATCTGGCCCATTGCACTCACAGTTGCCACAGAAATTACTGTAGCTACATGAAGCAGGTCTTTGCTGTGCCCAAGGAAAGAAGGGAGAGGGGTAAAAAGACTTTCTTCTTGATGGCCTCTTACAAATTTTCTAAGGGAAGATCATTTAAAAAAAAAAAAAACAACAGAATTCCATTTAATATCATTGCCCATTCAAAGATGAATGCTTTGATTTATTCTTATTCTGATTCATCCTAGGACATTTTCAAAGTAATGCCCCTTTTAAAGAGAATTTCTACCCTAGCTGTTGGGAAAAGTAACTATTCTCACTTCTATGTGACTCTTGGATATCGTTCCTTTTAATCCTTTCAGGTAGTTCTTTTCCTGCAAAGATGTTACATTGATCAGGACTCAGTCAAAGACCCTTTACAGATCTCTGGGCTCTCATGTTTTGCAACTTCTCCCCCTGGGGCAGTCTGTCCTGTCAATCTAGCCTCCTCAGCCCTGGACTCTCTCTACTCAACTGAAAAGGAAGAAAGATAGCATTTCTAAGCCACTAGAGGAACTCTGGTCACCTCTGCTTCATTTAAGTAAATAGTGCATATGTGTAAAGATGCAGATTCTGTGTGAGTTTGTTTGGACAGTCTTTTTAATTCCTTAATGATATATATTATTCTATGATTTCATTTTGTTAGTAAGTATATCAGGATTGTTAGCACACAGCTATATGTTCCTGGATAATAAATGCTACAAGAAATATAGCATTTATAACATATAAATATCAGATATTTAATTATATAAAATATAAAAACTGATTTTTCTAACAACGGCAAATGTCGCCAAAATGAATAAGAATGTCAAAGCTAAACAAATAACTAACTAACCACTTGAAAATATATTTAAAGATATATTTAAAGTTATTGCATAAAAAGTTATTGGGTCAAATAAGATAATTTAAATTGAAGTTTTTCAGTCTGTTTATAAATGAAAAATGTTCAGGATACTACATATTAAATCCTATAAGATGTTACCAAAATTGTAGTGCATGGCAAACTGACAGCAGAAAATACACTTCATATTTAAAAAAGAAACAATAGATGTAATTCAAGCAGCAAATATAAGAACTTCAAAATAAAACTAAGGAAAACAAAAACAACTTAATAAGGATAAAGACAGAAAGTAACAAATTATAAAATGAACAATATACAATAGATAGATCCAAAATTTGTCTTGAAAATAACAATTAGAAAAATGTAGCATATCAAATCATATGTGCAAGTATATCCTTGTAAGATTTTATAATATATATGGAGTTATACATTGTCACTTGAAATACACTGTGATAATTTAAAGATGTATATTATGAAATACAAGACAACTAGGAAAACAAAAACAACAAAATTTTGTCTACTAAGCCAAAAAAGGAAATCAAAACATTCAACGAATCCAAAAGATGGCCAAAAAGACAAAAAGGAACAAAAACAGAAGGGACAAATTGAGCACAATAACAAGGTAGTAGAATTAGACCTAAAAATATCAAATTATAATAAATATAAAGGTCTAAGCATTCCAAAGCAAAATGGGGATTGCTAACTACATTTTTTTAAATATACAGATCAAATTATTAACAGGAAGCTCACTTTAAAGATTTAAAGATTTAATATTTTAAAAATATTTTAATGAATATTAAATAGACAATAAAAAGTAGAAAAAGATATATCATGCAAACAGTAAGGATCAGAAAGCTGAATTGGCTGTATTAATATATGAAAAAACACAAGCAGATTTCAGGGTAAGGAATAGTGACAAGGATAAAACAGACATTTCATAATGATTAAAGTATAATTTCATTAGGAAGCATAACAGTTATAAATGTGTATGCCTCCAATTAGAAAGTGCCAAAATATAAGAAGCAAAGCCTGCTAGAGCTTAAAAGAGAAACAAATCCAATTATAATTAGATATTTCAAGATCAGTAATCAACTGACAAAGTAGAATATCAGGAAGGAAATAGAACACACCAATAAATAACTGGAACTAATTAATATTTAGAGAACACTCTGCCAAGCAAAGCATAGAGTATATATATTTTTTCAAGTGCATGTGTACCATTCTTCAAGAGAGTACATTTTCTGAGTCATGATAGAGTCTCAAGAATTGAAATCACAATGGAATTGAACTAGAAATAAATATAAATAAGGTATCTGAAATATGCTCAAATATTTTAGAAATGAACAATACATTTTTATGAACCTATTGATCAAAGAAAAAATTACATGGAAAATTTTAAACATAATTTATCAAAATTTGTAGAAAGCAATTAAAACAGTTATTGGCAGCATATAAAAAGCTCTAAATATTATGTTAGGAAAAAAGGAAGTTCCACCTCAAGAAATTATTTTAAAAAACAGTTTAAATACTAATTAAATAGTAGGTAAATAAAAATAAGAGCACAAAACATTGAAATAGAAAACTGAAAGATAATAGAAAAATTAATGAAATGAAAAGATGGTCTTTGAAGAGACTAGTAAAATTGATCGATTTCTAGTTAGCCAAACTGAGATAAATTAGAGAAAGATATTCTTTCAGAATAAAAGAGAAAATGAAAATTACTCATATCATAAATGAAAAAAAAGGGACATCAAAACAGAACATTTAAATGATTATAAGGAAACGCCATGAACAATGTTACACCAGTGAGTTTGATACTTATGTGAAATGGAAAAATTCCTTGAAAGAAACATATTACTAAAAGCTGACTCAACAATAATCAGAATATATGAACATCTCTACATATTAAAGAAATTAAATTTAAAAATCAAAAGCTTTCTCAGAAAGAAAATATCAGGCCCAGATAAAGCTTTCTCAGAAAGGAAATATCAGGCCCAGATATCTTCAGTGGTGAATTCCATCAAATGTTTAAGGAAAAAAAAATACAATCTCTTTTAGGAAGGACTATTTGCCATGTCATTAAATGAAACCAGTATAACCTTGATATCAAAAATGCTTAGCAAAAACAGTCTAGCATATATAATCCAGCAAAATACATAAAAGATTAGACATCATGTTCAAATGGGATTTATCCCAGGAATGAAAGTTTGCTTTAACATTCGAAAACCAATTAATGCAATTCAACTAGATTAATGGAATAAAGGAAAAAACTCACCTAGTCATCTTAATAGATGCAGATAAAGCACTGGATTACATAACCATTTATTAACATAATGAAATAAATAAAAACCCATATCCCTCACTGTCAGAGAGTTAACTAAGCTTGATAAAAAGCATCTAAAAATACCTACAGGAAATATCCCACTTAATAATAATGGAAGAATAAATAATTTCCCCTTTAGTCAGGTAAAAAGATAAGGCTGTATACTTTTACCACTTTCGTCTAGCCCTGAACTGGAGGCCAATAAGACTAAACAAAACAAAAAATACATACTTAAATATATACTTACTCATTAATGTAGTAAGACAAAAAATAGAACATATACAGATTAGAAAAGAAGCAATATGGTCACAGACATAATCATGAAATAAAAAACTCTAAAGGACTTACTAAAAGCTACTAGAATTTGTAATTAAGTTATCAAGGTTAAATTTTCTGTAGAGTAATAAAAATGAAATTATAATTTTAAAATGTCATTTATGATAATATTCATAAACATGAAACAGATAAGCGATAAATTTTACAACAGACGTGCTAAAGTTGTACAATGAAAACTAAAAAATAATGTTGAAAGAAATTAAAACTGTTTTAAATAAGTGAGCTTTTGGTTTGGAAGCCTTAATCTTTTAAAACTCAGTCGCTCAAAACTGATATGTTGATCCAACACAATTTCAGTTAAAATCCCAGCAAGCTTCTGTAGAAATTAAGAAGCTGCTTTTAACATTTACATGGAATACAAAAGACCTAGAAGAGCCAACATAATTTTGAAAAAGTAAAATAAAAGTAGACAACTTACATTACGAACTCTTACGACTTGCTCTACAATACGAATGAATGCACGTGAATAATAGAAACAAACTCACAGGTACGGGGG
This sequence comes from Ovis canadensis, assembly GCF_042477335.2. NCBI lineage: Eukaryota > Metazoa > Chordata > Mammalia > Artiodactyla > Bovidae > Ovis > Ovis canadensis. The sequence goes on from NC_091252.1 coordinate 77,667,598, forward strand.
GCTTCACTGCAGGCTCAGTGATGAAGAACCCACCTGCCAATGCAGGAGATGTGGGCTCAGTCCCTGGGTCAGGAAGACGCCCTGTAGAAGGAAATGGAAACTCACTCCAGTATTCTTGCCTGGAGTATGCCATGGGCAGGGGAGACTGGTGGGTTATAGTCCACGGAGTCACAAAGAGTCAGACATGACTTAGTAACTAAACAGCAACAACACACCTTCCTACAAAGGTACAATAATCAAAAGAGTGTAGGGCTGGCATGCAGATAGGCATCGTGATTACAGGAATAATAGATCAAAAATAGTTCAACACATATATAGTTATGTATCTTTTAATTCTCCAATATAACTTAATGGTGCTAGAACAACCAGATATCCATGCTGCAAACATAAGTAGCCTTTTTGTTTAACCTTTATCCCTGTCTCAGCCATGGATGTGTAGATGGAACTGGCCAAGTCATTGGTCTTCTCTTTTAATCTTCTTTAGTAACTGTAAGAGGGAGGGAAAACAACTGAACTGAGGAGATGATAAACAATAAGAATGTGAGTCTCATATATTGGAAGCCAAATTTCTACCATAGAGAGTGTACCCTAAAGAAACAGCTATAGGTATATACCATCCTTATTACATTGGCGGCTGCTGCTGCTGCTGCTAAGTCACTTCAGTCGTGTCCGACTCTGTGCGACCCCAGAGACGGCAGCCCACCAGGCTCCCCCATCCCTGGGATTCTCCAGGCAAGAACACTGGAGTGGGTTGCCATCTCCTTCTCCAGTGCATGAACGTGAAAAGTGAAAGTGAAGTCGCTCAGTCACGTCCAACTCCTCGCGACCCCATGGACTGCAGCCCACCAGGCTCCTCCGTCCATGGGATTTTCCAGGCAAGAGTACTGGAGTGGGGTGCCATTGCCTTCTCCAATTACATTGGCTGAGCCCTGTCATTTTCCATAAAAATATGTGTGACCACAATCAGAACAGAAAGTTTTGCTGTGAGATGACCACACTGGAGTAGTACACTGGAGTCCAGGGAATGGTGCAAAGCATTTAACTTTTTCCATCAAAACACCTGCAGGTCTAGTCTCTCTCCCTTTTCTTCTTTCTGTGGTTGCTCCTACCCCATATCTCTGCCTTCTCTAACTTGCAAAAATTCTACCCCAGCCTAGAAGGGGATATCAGATCCTTCAGCAGTTGATTAGGATTGGATGGAGAAGAGTTTGGGTCTTTCTTCATAGTAAAATATCAGTAAATTCTTAATAGAAAATCATCAACCACAAAATTCAACCTCATGTTTTTAGTATTTATTTCACAGCATAATTTCCATGTGCTGTTATGTTAACAATGTCTGTTCAGTTCAGTTCAGTTCAGTCGCTCAGTTGTGTCCAACTCTTTGTGACCCTATGGACTGCAGCACGCCAGTCCTCCCTGTCCATCACCAACTCCCAGAGCTTACTCAAACTCATGTCCATCGAGTCAGTGATGCCATTCAACCATCTCATCCTCTGTCATCCACTTCTCCTCCTGCCCTCAATCTTTCCCAGCATCAGAGTCTTTTCCAATGAGTCCATTCTTCGCACCAGGTGGCCAAAGTATTGGAGCTTCAGCTTCGATATCAGTCCTTCCAATGAATATTCAGGACTGATTTTCTTTAGGATGGACTGGTTGGATCTCATTGCAGTTGAAGGGACTCTCAAGAGTCTTCTCCAACACCACAGTTCCAAAGCATCAATTCTTCAGCGCTCAGGTTTCTTTATAGTCCAACTCTCACATCCATACATGACTACGGGAAAAATCACAGCTTTGACTAGACAGACCTAAGTTCCCCAAAATATCAATTATCCTCTGGTGAAGGGAGTATAGTACTTAGAAAGAAGACAGCATATGTTGGCAGGCGGAGAAAAATCCCAGAACACTAATATTTAGGCTCCAAACCAGAACAATTATATTTGAAAGTCTGGAGTCTAGGGGTAAGAAGGACACCTATATATGAGTTTTTTAAGAACTTCTACAGTGAACTTTAAGGAGAATCACAGATGAGATTCAAGAGGTAATAGAAAAAGAGTGCCTCAGAATTTATAAGGACAGAGAGACAATTCTGCTTTGCTTCATTAATTTCTCTATGAATCTAGTAACTTCTGACTGGATAGTGTAAATAGAGGAGAAAGAAACCATACTATTATTGCATGATCTGGCATGATTGCCAGACTGGGCAATTTATAAGCAACAGAAATCTATTTCCTACAGTTCTGAAAGTTGGATGGTCAAGATTAAGGTGCCAGCAGGATCAAGTTCAGGAAGGAGCCCTCTTTCAGGTTGTGGACTGCTGATCTCTTGTTGTATCTGCAAATAGTGAAAGAGCAAGCTAGCTCTCTAGGGTCTCTATTATAAGGGTATTAATCTCATTCACGAGGGCTCTGCCCACATGAGCTAATCCTATGCCAAGGGCCCATCTCCTGATATCACCTCAAGCATTACCTTTAAACATAAAATTTGAAAAGTGAAAGTGAGAGTCACTGAGTCATGCCTGACTATTTGTGACCCCTTGGACTATACAGTCCATGGAATTCTCTAGGCCAGAATACTGGAGTAGGCAGCCTTTCTCTTCTCCAGGGGATCTTCCCAACCTAGGGATCGAACCCAGGTCTCCAGCATTGCAGGCAGATTCTTCACCAGCTGAACCACCAGGGAAGCCCAAGAACACTGGGGTGGGTAGCCTAGCCCTTCTCCAGGGGATCTTCCAGACCCAGGAATTGAACCAGGGTCTCCTGCATTGCAAGCGGATTCTTTACCAATTGAGCTATCAGGGAAGCCCATGAATTTGGGGGAGACACAAATATTCAGTATATAGTACATACATTCTTAAGAGGTAATAAATATGTTGCTCAAATTGGGGAGAACACAGAACTCAGTTCTTTGAAAAACAGGCAGCCCCCTGAGTAAGGCGATGTACTCTGCAAATAGCAGGGGAAAAAAGATAGATGTGCACTGGAGGTAATACAAGGACATTGAGCAGATTCTGCTGAGGTTTGGGTGAGGGTAGGGGGGAGTGTTGATTAGAAAATAGTAGGCAGAGGAAAATTTCAGAGTTTGAGATCTTGTTTCTTCAAGTGACATGATTTCAATGAAACCCAGCTTTAAGATGAACTCTCAAAACTGGGAACTGAGATAAAATGAAGATGAAGGTTACTGGAGGAAGTAAATAAAGTGTTACATCCTGACAGTATGAATGGAGAAAAAGAAAAAGGATTAATGGCACTGATGGCGGAAGGAAAAGTTGATGACTACCTACAATGGTATATACAATCGATATCACCAATTGGTCAACACTGATATCAGACATTATATTCTTTGCAGCCAAAGATGGAGAAACTCTATACAGTCAGCAAAAACAAGACCAGGAGCTGACTATGGCTCAGATCATGAATTCCTTATTGCCAAATTCAGACTGAAATTGAAGAGAGTGTAAAAAACCACCAGACCATTCAGGTGTGACCTAAATCAAATCTCTTATGATTATACAGTGGAAGTAGATTATACAGTGGACTAGATCTGATAGACAGAATGCCTGATGAACTATTCATGGAGGTTCATGACATTGTACAGGAGACAAGAATCAAAACCATCCCCAAGAAAAAGAAATGCAAAAAAGCAAAATGGCTGTCTGAGGAGGCCTTACAAATAGCTGTGAAAAGAAGAGAGGCAAAAGCAAAGGAGAAAAGGAAAGACACTCCCATTTGAATGCAGAGTTCCAAAGAATAGCAAAGAGAGATAAGAAAGCTTTCCTAAGTGGTCAATGCAAAGAAAGAGATGAAAACAATAGAATGGGGAAGACTAGAGATCTCTTCAAGAAAATTAGAGATACCAAGGGAACATTTCATGCAGACAGGCTCAATAAAGGACAGAAATGGTAGGGACCAAACAGAAGCAGAAGATATGCAGATGACACCACCCTTATGGCAGAAAGTGAAGAAGAACTAAAGAGCCTCTTGATGAAAGTGAAAGAGGAGAGTGAAAAAGTTGGCTTAAAGCTCAATATTCAGAAAACTAAGATCATGGCATCTGGTCCCATAGCTCCATGGGAAATAGATGTGGAAACAGTGGCTGACTTTATTTGGGGGGGGAGGGAGCGGGGGGCTCCAAAATCACTGCAGATGGCAATTGCAGCCATGAAGTTAAAAGACGCTTACTCCCTGGAAGGAAAGCTATGACCAATCTAGACAGCATATTAAAAAGCAGAGACATTACCCTGCCAACAAAGGTCCATCTAGTCAAAGCTATGGTTTTTCCAGTAATCATGTATGGATGTGAGTTGCTGTTGCTGTTGCTAAGTCGCTTCAGTCGTGTCCGATTCTGTGCGGCCCCAGAGACGGCAGCCCACCAAGCTCCCCCGTCCCTGGGATTCTCCAGGCAAGAACACTGGAGTGGGTTGCCATTTCCTTCTCCAGTGCATGAAAGTGAAAAGTGAAAGTGAAGTCGCTCAGTCGTGTCCTATTCTTCGCGACCCCATGGACTGCAGCCCACCAGGCTCCTCTGTCCATGGGATTTTCCAGGCAAGAGTACTGGAGTGGGGTGCCATTGGATGTGAGAGTTGTACTATAAAGAAAGCTAAGCGCCGAAGAATTGACGCTTTTGAACTGTGGTGTTGGAGAAGACTCTTGAGAGTCCCTTGGACTGCAAGGAGATCCAACCAGTCCATCCTAAAGCAGATCAGTCCTGGGTGTTCATTGGAAGGACTGATGTTGAAGCTGAAACTCCAATACTTTGGCCACCTGATGCGAAGAGCTGACTCATTTGAAAGGACCTTGATGCTGACAAATATTGAGGGCAGGAGGAGAAGGGGACAACAGAGGATAAGATGGTTGGGTGGCATCACCGACTCGATGCACATGGGTTTGAGTGGACTCAGGGAGTTGGTGATGGACAGGGAGGCCTGGTGTGCTGCGGTTCATGGTGCCGCAAAGAGTCAGACACGACTGAGCAACTGAACTGAACTGAATTGAAATATGGTATAAGCCGGCAGCGCTGAGCAAGAACTATTACGTGAATGCCTTATTTGTGCATTGACAAGATAGTAAGTATCAAAGAACTTTGCAAATTGTTCATTACTCTCCCAAAACAAGCTGTCTACCACCCAGCTTAGAACAAAGGCCAATTATCTTTAAGTTTAATGGTTCAGTATTCATGTTGAAAAACCATCTGGTTATTTTATCCAATGTGTCCATATAGAAGTGTAATTTAAAATTTTAAACACATCTCTCCTCTTATGCAAGAATTAAATTCAAAGTTTCTAAAGTCAGAGAGGCTTCTCTGGACGCTATTAATATAATGTGAGGAATTGGAAACGATAATTCCTGAAGGATGCCAAAGGCAATTCACCTCTTTACCTTTTCTCCCAATTAATAAACATCATTTTATTCCTGTTTTTCCCTTTCTACCAGTTCTTAAGCCACAAAAGGGGGGTCGATGGCGAAACAAAGAGAAGTAAAACAAAATCTCTCGTCCCTCCTGCCAGGAGCCAGCAGAGGGCGCCGGTGCCATAGGCAGCGGGATGGCCGAGGCGCTCAGCCTCCTCTCGGCTGTAACCGCTACGTGCCAGGCGAACTGAGGTTGTCCCTGCTGCCAACCCGTAGTTGCCTCGCTGTCGCTGAGCAACGGGGAAATGGGTGGGGTTTGCTGTGCGCGTTCGTGCGGGCACGCTCCCAGGCGGAAGCGGAAGTGTCGGCGGCAGGCGAGTAGGAAGTGGTGATTCCTGAAGAGGAGATGGCTGCTCTTGCTACACTCCCCCCGCTGCCCCCACAGTTTAAGAGCATACAGCATCATCTGAGGACGGCTCAGGAGCATGACAAGCGAGACCCTGTGGTGGCATATTACTGTGAGTCCTTCCGAGTCTCCGCGGTCCTCCTTGGCCTCCGCCCCCTGGTTCTTAAGGCCGTCCCCGCCTCTCTAGCTTTAGACCTGAGCTTTGGCCTCTGACCGGTCCCTTGGGGACAGAAGTCCCTGGGGGTCCCGCCCTCCTCAGGGATCCCCAAGTTCTCTGCCCCTCCAGGCCTCAGAAAGGCAAAACTTCAAAAGTACTTTAGCGTCCACCAACTAAATAGTTTTAAACGGAATACATGGGCTCATGGACTCTGAAACACAGTGTTCTAAAGTCTTCTCCCTGTGTGTACACAAAGGAGCTTTCTGTCTCCACCAGGAAATCGTGAAATTAACCAGGGTAGTTAAGTAACTGAGTTGGGGCTAAAAGGAAGGTAAGTGTTCCAGAGACAGTAGTGATGTGGGCAAAAGGAAGAGACTAATTGAAAACATTGTCATGAGTGTGGGTTAATTATGACAACTTGCAGGCCCAATCATAAATAGAGAGTGGCTGCTGCAGATCAAACACTTGTATTTGCCCATTTCTCCTTTGGCATTTAAACTGCTGTCTTCTACCAATGAGAACTTTTAGCCTTGATTTTGAGTAATAAATGAGGTCGAGACATTTGGTGACATACTCTCACTTTGGTTGTGATACATATAATCTACAGTTGATGAAAAACGCAGATCACACTTGATCACACTTTTTCCTTTGTGCTAAAGAGAGTAGTTCCAGTATAGGTTATTTTATATTCCACATTCTAACTTTGCTGCAAATTAAACAAGTGACCAAGCAACTATAGTATGCTGAAAAGGATTTTTAACTTTGAGAAGCTCAGTATAATGTGTCCTCTCTTATAGACAATATAAGGTTAACCAAAATATGGTCCACTGTCATCCTGGCCATAAACCAGGAGTACCCCATTTTCATTCCTCAGATGTGCAAGGCCCTTTCAAACCTCCACATTCTTCCCTTTCTTGGAAATCTACCTTTTTTCCCACTTGGCGAACTCCTTAATTCAGATTCTAACTCAAATGTCACCTCTCCTGTGGGCAGTAAGATGATTACTCTCAAGGCTTTACCTCCTCAGTTTGTTCAGATCATAACATTTTTGCGTTATACTTGTTTTTCAGGTTCCTCAAGCAGGGACCATTAGTCATTCATTCAGCTTGTATTTATTGAGATTTTACCTGTATGAGTATTACCAGGCACAGTGGCTACAGCATTCATGAAGCTTACATATTGTGGGGTGGGGGTATTAAACAGTAAAATGCGTAAATCATATAGAATATTACAAGATTGTGAAGGAAATTAAAGCTGGGAAAGAACAGGGAGTACCAGGAGTAGGGTGGTAGGAAATGAGGGAGGGATTTCATTTTCAGAGTGGTCAGGGAAAGCCTCACTGAGTTCACATCTGAACCAACTTAACCGGAGTGAGAAGCAAGCTTTGCATCACCTGGGCAAGAGTGCTCTCCATAGAGGGGATAACAAGTGCAAAAGTCCTGAGGTAGGGGTTTGCTTAAAGGAGGATCAAAGTGACTCTTGTAACTAGAGTGAATAGAGCAAGCAGAAAAGCAATGTGATTAAAGTCAGAGAGATTATTTCTTGTAACAGTAAAGTGGGAACCCTTGATTCTGGCTAGAAGCAGTCCCTCCATGGGCGCTGTATTCTATACATTTGTCACTGTCCTGGGACCCTTGATTTCCTGTGTCACTATCCTCCCTCTTTTGCTGTTTCTTCCTAAACTTGCCCGGTTTCCTTTATTTAAAAAATAAAAGGAGCTCTCACTGTGACATTCCCCTAGAGTTGCAGTCCTGTCTGCCCAACCTCAAAGCTAGGCTTGAAATAGTTGTCTGTAGTTGTCTTTAGATCCTTACCTCATAGATCTTTTTCAGCCCATTGCAGTCTGGTTTTCAATCCCATTATTTCACCGAAACTGCTCTCAGCAGGGTCAAGAACCATGATTTTTATTGCTAAAACCAGGTGTCACTTAAAAAATATTTTTGTTATGAAGCACTGGAGAAGGAAATGGCAACCCACTCCAGTACTCTTGCCTGGAAAATTCCATGGACAGAGGAGCCAGGTAGGCTACAGTCCAAGGGGTCGCAAAGAGTCAGACACGACTGAGCCACTTCACTTTCTTTCTTTCTTTCTTATGTACATGTTAAAGAACATATATAATGTGTATATACAGTTCAAGGAACAGTAAAAATGAATGCTAATATATCTACCATGGTTGCTGTTATTAGACTTTCAAATTTTTGCTGATCTGGTGAGTGTGAAATGATGTCTCACTGGAGTGAAATTTGCAATTCACTGAGTCTTAATAAGGTTGAGCATCTTTTCATATGGTAATTAACCATTTGTGATTTCCTATTGAAATACCTACTTATTGCTTTTGACCATTTTCTATTTCATTGTTTTAATCTAGCTACTGATCTTTTGGTATTGCAAATGTCTTCTCAAAGTTTATTTGAGAAGTTTGATTTTTGATTTATCATTCTATTTATGAAATCCTTTGATGTGCAAAAGTTCTTAATTTTAAGATATGACCAATTGAGTAATTTCTTCCTTAGGATTTATGTTCCGATTTTCTAGGTCCTGATTTCTTTTTATGTACCTTATTTGAGATTTTGGCTTCCTGAGTTTGGGGTGTCATTCATCAAATCTAGAAAGTTCTCTACTTTCAATGATTGTTTATCTGCTATCTCTGTTCATTCCTTCAATTTTAGTTAGACATGTGTTGCATTTTCCTCCTTTAGCTTCCTTGTCTCTTAATGCTTTGATAGTTTGTGTCCATTTTCTTTCTATGCTGCATTCTGTGTGATTTCTCTAGGTCAGTGTTCACCTTCATATATTCTATTGTATAACCCATCTGTTGTGTTTCTATTAATATTCTCATTTTTTATTTCTAGATGTTCTCTTACTTTGTTTTTAAATCAGCCTTGCCATTTCTGATAATCTTTTAACTGTTTTAAACGCACTCATTTCTTTAAGTGCTTTAAAAATATTTGCATTTATATTTGCTGTCTGATAATTACTGTATAGGTTATATTTTAGGTCTGATTCTGCTGTGTAACAAAAAATGGCTTATGACGGTTTTTTTCTTGTAACTTAGGCGCTAGAACTACTAAACTAGTACTCTTTAAACTTCAATATGCAAATAATTCTATAGGAATCATTTTCACATTTCGCAACTTCTGTGTTTCTTTCCTGACAAAGTTCCTTTGGTCAAGGTGGCAAAGCAGTATGCTTCCCTTTATTTATTTATGTATTTATTACTTTATCTTGTTCTCAGTTGCCCTCTTCCTACTTTAAAGGGTAAAGGCAGACTCTCCTGCATCATTAGAATTTTTATGGTGTATTGTTCTGGAGGAGAAGGTGGAAAATCCTCCAGGGTGTCCAGGAAAAAAAGGACAGTTCTAACAAATTACTGGTGTTAGTGAAACCTCCATTTATTAAGCTATTAGATAGAGCTTCCTGTCTTTATGTGTCTTATTTGGAAGAAAATCAGTCAGAGCACAGAATAAGCCTTTATTTAAAAATGCTGGGCATGGGAAAGAAAGGATGTCAAAGGAACATTCTAACATACAGCTTTTTATAAGGGGAGTCACCTGGAGTCATCTCCTTTCAGGAATAATTAGTCAAGAATAAATCTCAGAAGAAGGAGGAATTTTTCTTAGCTATTAGCAGCCATTGTTCAATCATTTTGGATTTTATCCAGAGGAGTGCAGAGGGGCAGTTTGCAGCCAAGGTCAAGTGCAAGATGGTATGGAGCATGTTGTCCTTGTTCTTGGGGAACATGGTAAGGCCATGTTCAAAACTAGCCTGTGTTGAAGTTTCAAAATGGTAAGAGTTTTCATTATATGATCCTAGCATTTCGTTCTCTGTTCCTTATTAAAGTGTCATTCCTGAAGTAAGTTCAGTTCAGTTCAGTCGTTCAGTCGTGTCTGACTCTTTGCAACCCCATGAACCGCAGCACACCAGGCCTCCCTGTCCATCACCAACTCCCGGAGTCCACCCAAACCCATGTCCATCGAGTCGGTGATGCCGTCCAACCATCTCATCCTCTGTCGTCCCCTTCTCCTCCTGCCCTCAGTCTTTCCCAGCATCAGGGTCTTTTCCAATGAGTGAGCTCTTCGTGTCAGGAGGCCTCAGTATTGGAGTTTCAGCTTCAACATCAGTCCTTCCAATGAACACCCAGGACTGATCTCCTTTACGATGGACTGAGGTAAAAGCAAAAGGGAAATGCTGAAGTGGGAGTACCTTATTTCATTCAGGTGACAAGCTCATATCAAGGTCTGTAGGTTATCAAAATTTTAGTCTTAGAATCCAGAAATGAGAAAGAGTGTGTGGGAACGTGTGTTAACATTTATTTGAATTAGAGAAGTCATATTTTTCTGAAAAAAGTAAGCCTCCAATGGCTGATTGGTTTGACTTTAGCAGTTAGTTTTGCCATTTATGTAGAATGGTGGACATTCTCCTCAAATGAGGTAAATCTTCAGCTCTGGAGTGTTTTGCTTTTTTCAGAAATACATTTAAAACAAGTGATAAGATGAAAATATTATAACTTTTTTTTTCCTGCCAGAGGATGTTGAAACAAACACTATTTCAGTTTTCCCAATCCTGTCTCACTCTTACAATAAAAAGAAGCCTTTGATTGAAAGCAAATGATGAGTCTTTGTAAGATCCTCTCTGTATCCTTCAGAGGAACTGAGATAACGAATACTCTGATGAGGGGGTGACACATTCTGTTCTAGTCTTAAAACAAATTTCGAGGCAAACCTAATTAGAATGTCAGCTGAGAAAGATTATTAAAAATGTTATTTGATGATAAGTGATGATGTGGTTTTTAGCCTATAACCCAGAAGGAATTTAAAGAATTTGGTGGTTTTGCTGTGACAAAGCTTCCATTCTCATCTGCTGCTTTATGTGAATGAATTTTCTCCCTTGTTAAATTCATAAAAATGAAAGCAGGAATAGAACCAATACTTTGGTTCATTATGAGAATAAATCACGTTAATTCATAGATAGGCAGTTTAACTCATGCATTTCCAAGAAAATTTTGCTTTTTATACTTAGTGATTATTAAAATAAATAAAATTCATAGTTTTAAATGTTACATTGTTATATATAACAATTGCAAAAACTCAATTCCAGAAGAAACATTTTAACACATAGCACCTTCTCTCAGGAAATTTAATAAAAATTTAAATTTAATTTTTTATATACTTTTGTTGCAGAGCAGTGTGATAGGATAATCAAGTAACACCTTTCAGCATGCAGATACATTTTTATAATAAAATCCTATAAAGTAAGTACATAGAAATATGGGTTAAAAGAAAATAAGACTGTATTCTGACTCTTTAAAAAAATAATATTTTTTATCTGAAAAGATTGTAATAGATACCGAATTGCTATGGTGTTTGCAGTTGAAAGAGTGATAAAATTTTTAGATGTCAGTACTTGACATCTGTAGTACAGAAATTGCATTTTTTATCTGTTTAAACTTCAGATAAAAAGTAGTAAATGTCAACCTAAAAATGTGTGAAGGGATACATTTCTGTAAACTTAGAGCAAACAAAAATTTTCTAAATTCCTAGAGCAAGGAAGAATTTTTCGTGAGAAGAAAAACTAAAGGTTATTTTGCTACTTATTGATTTATAAAAGTTCCATATTCTCTTATATTTCCTCTCTGTATGTTGCTCTCTGCCTGGAATCCCCTATGACTTCCTCTTAATCAAACTTTTATTGACTCAGTACTTTTTACTTTTTTTCCTTTTGAACTCTGTGTAGCTGGAGTAAGCTATGCATTGGAGGCATTATTCAGACACGTTGATAGACACTTCAATGAATAATCGGGGTTTTCCATCCTCTGGATCACTTTTCAGTATGCATTGTGTTTTAATTTTCAGATATTTGGTTGGTGTTTTTGTTTCTAGTATTTTGTTGATCTCTTAAGTTTGTGGTCTTTTTGTGGGTTTTTTTTGGTCATGCCTCATGGCTTACAGGATCTTAGTTCTCCAACCAGGAATTTAACCCAGGCCCTCAGCAGTGAGAGCTTGGATTCTTAACCACTGGACTACCAGGGAGTTCCCAACTCAGTATTTTTTGCAGATTGGTTTTCCTGAGCTCATATGATGTCTAGAAATGGTATCAAGTACATCCCTCCTCTTGATCCTCTTGACCTTTCAGTCTCCTGGATTCTCTTGGAAGACAGGGACTGATACCTTGTTTTCTCTCACCACCTGACACATAATTGACATTCATAAATATTTAATGAATGTCATTGTTCTAAATATTATGAATATTCCAGCCTACTAAAATATTCACTCTGAGAGCAAGAAATAGGTCTTAAATTGATGATCATTGAATCTCTTAACTCCTAATACAGTACCTAAGCCATGGTAGATAATTGGAAATTATGTAGTTTACATGTAATATGTGTTAACTGAATAAATATAGGGTAATTCATAGTTTTTTCACATGCTCTTACTACAGTAAGGAAACGTAATGAAAAGAATCTCAAAGTACAGTATTTCATAGCTTGTGGCTATTAGATTGTCATAGATATGTCATAGGGTGTGCCCTTTATGCTTCCTCATTTCCAGTATTTTGTGATTTCCAGAAATGATTTAGATCTGGCCTTAATGGGAATACTCTAGTGTTTTATCATTTTTTGTTACCTTAGTATTCCTATATTTCTAAGTTGTTTGAGCTTTTATTTTCTTTTTAAGTCAGGAATAAGTGTTAAAATATCATATATCAAATTACTTTTTGACTAATATGCTTAGAGTTTACTTCTTTGACCTTTTTAATTAGTAATAACAAATTATTGAATTTACTCTTACTTGGAACATCTCACTCCTGGAAAAAATTGTTACTTTTTTTTTTTCATTAAATTATTTTGAAATAATTATAGATCCACAAACAGTTACAAGAAATAATACAAAGAGATCTGAGTGCCTTTTACTCATTGTGCCCAGTGGTAATATCTTGCAAAGTCATAGTACAGTATCACAGCCAGAATATTGATACTGACACAATCTGCCCATCTCTTTTAGACTTACCTAGTTTTCCGTGAATTCATTTGTGTATATGTCTGTATATAGCTCTAAATAGTTCTCTCAAGTGGAGGTTCTTGTATCCAACACCATAGTGAAGATAGAAGTTGTCTAAGAAGAATCCTTCATGTTAATCCTGTTACAGCCAGAAGTTTATACTTTGAGGACTTTCTTTTATATACTTATCAATTTCTCACATTTAAAAAATTTAACTTGAGCTAATGTCGATGCTTCAGAGTTTTCTAGAATATCTTTCATATCTGTCAGATTTTCAGATTTATTAGTTGAGAAATTACAGACTTAACCTTCCCTTCCTTTCTTCATACATGTCACAGTCAGCCCAGTTATCAAATGTTTGCATTTTTACTTAGCTTCGTAGTTTCTTTGCCATCATACCCTCACCTTACATCTAAGCTATTGAGATAGCTTCCTACCTTCTACTTCAAGCTAAATGAAAGTTGCTCAGTTGTGTTCAATTCTTTGTGATCTCACGAACTATAGCCTGCCAGGCTTCTCTGTCCATGGGGATTCTCCAGGCAAGAATACTGGAATGGGTAGCTGTTCTCTTCTCCAGGGGATCTTCCCAACCTAGGGATCAAACCCAGGCCTCGTGCATTGCAGGCAAATTCTTTATCGTCTGAGCCACCAGGGAAGCCCCTACTTCAAGCGGGTAGTACCTGTTGCTAATTGAAAGTTCTGCTTTAAATGTTTAGTGAAAACAACACAGAATAAAAGAAGGATAAAGTTAACTAAGCATTTAGAAACCCTGTGCTACACAAGCAGTACAATTAATTTATAAAAGCATTGCATTAGGAAAAGAATGTTTCCAATAGATGAAAGACAGAGGGCCAGTGTCCTTGATAGGGAAAACACTCATACAAATCCATTTTAAAAAATGAAAACTATGATCCCCATAAATGGACAGAAATGTGTATGTACTACTAGAAGTGAGCATACTAATTTTTAACATTCAGCTGAATTAGTAGCAAGTGTAAATTAAGATGGCATACCATTTTTTGACTAAAGTTATAACTTATACGAAATGAGTATGTGATGAAATTCTCCTTGACATGGCTGTGTGAATTGGTTCCAAGTTTTAGAAAGCATTTTATTGGAGTATATAGAATTGTAAAAGTATCTGATGTGCAGTAATTCCAGTTTTGAAAAGCTTCTGCCTAGGAAATAATCACTAATATATGAAAAACTTTAGGATTATGTGAACAATTATATACGTTTGTGGCAAGCTGCAAAACAGCCTAAACATATATCATAGTGGAAATGGTTAAGTTATGGTATATCCATTGCATAGAAGGTCATGTAATCATTTAGAAATTAGAAAGCATCTTTTGTAACGTGGGTAAAGATTGATATAAAAATTCAGGATATAAAATTATATATATATACTATGATTTGAACTTTTCACTGCAAATGGTGACTGCAGCCATGAAATTAAAAAATGCTTGCTCCCTGGAAGAAAAGCTATGAAAACCTAGACAGCATATTCAAAAGCAGAGATGTTACTTTGCAGACCAAGGTCCATCTAGTCAAAGCTATGGTTTTTCCAGTAGTCATGTATGGATGTGAGAGTTGGACCGTAAAGAAAGCTGAGCGCCAAAGAATTGATGCTTTTGAACTGTGGTGTTGGAGAAGATTGTTGGGAGTCCCTTGGATAGCAAGGAGATCAAACCAGTTGATCCTAAAGGGAATCAGTCCTAAATATTCATTGGAAGGACTGATGCTGAAACTCTAGTACTTTGGCCACCTGATACTAAGAACTAACTCATTGAAAAAGACTCAGATGGTTGGAAAGACTGAAGGCAGGAGGAGAAGGGGACGACAGGATGAGATAGTTGGATGGCATCACTGACCAATGGACATGCATTTGAGCAAGCTCCCAGAGTTGGTGATGGACAGGGAAACCTGGTGTGCTGCAGTCCATGGGGTTGCAAAGAGTTGGACACGACTGAGCAACTGAACTGAACTTTTAAAAATGCATATATATATATGGAGAAGGCAATGGCACCCCACTCCAGTACTCTTGCCTGGAAAATCCCATGGACCGAGGAGCCTGGAAGGCTGCAGTCCATGGGATCGCTGAGGGTCAGACACGACTGAGCGACTTCACTTTCACTTTTCACTGTCATGCATTAGAGAAGGAAATGGCAACGCACTCCAGTGTTCTTGCCTGGAGAATCCCAGAGACGGGACCCTGGTGGGCTGCCGTCTCTGGGGTCGCACAGAATCGGACACGACTGAAGTGACTTAGTATATATATACATATATACATACATTCATACATAGACACACACACACATAATAAACTTGGAGGGAAAAATAGCAGCTTTAAGTTTCTGGATGGTTTTCTTTTGATTAGCTTTGATTGTCTTTTTAAAAATTTTCTCGTAAGTGGGCGTGTTTCATACCATCATTACTAAATAACAAAAGCTTTACTTAAAGCAAAAATTTTTTTAAAACACCAATAGTAGCTCCATCTGACTATCAGAAAAAATATAAGTACCTTTAGTGATAAGGAGTACGTCAAGGCTGTATATTGTCACCCTGCTTATTTAACTTATATGCAGAGTACATCATGAGAAATGCTGGACTGGAAGAAACACAAGCTGGAATCAAGGTTGCCGGGAGAAATATCAATATGCAGATGACACCACCCTTATGGCAGAAAGTGAAGAGGAACTAAAAAGCCTCTTGGTGAAAGTGAAAGAGGAGAGCAAAAAAGTTGGCTTAAAGCTCAACATTCAGAAAACGAAGATCATGTCATCCGGTCCCATCACTTCATGGGAAATAGATGGGGAAACAGTAGAAACAGTGTCAGACTTTATTTTTCTGGGCTCCAAAATCACTGCAGATGGTGACTGCACCATGAAATTAAAAGACGCTTACTCTTTGGAAGAAAAGTTATGACCAACCTAGATAGTATATTCAAAAGCAGAGACATTATTTTGCCGACTAAGGTCCGTCTAGTCAAGGCTATGGTTTTTCCTATGATCATGTATGGATGTGAGAGTTGGGCTGTGAAGAAGGCTGAGCGCCGTAGAATTGATGCTTTTGAACTGTGGTGTTGGAGAAGACCCTTGAGAGTCCCTGGGACTGCAAGGAGATCCAACCAGTCCATTCTGAAGGAGATCAGTCCTGGGATTTCTTTGGAAGGAATGATGCTAAAGCTGAAACTCCAGTACTTTGGCCACCTCATGCGAAGAGTTGACTCATTGGAAAAGACTCTGATGCTGGGAGGGATTGGGGGCAGGAGGAGAAGGGGACGACAGAGGATGAGATGGCTGGATGGCATCACGGGCTCGATGGACGTGAGTCTGAGTGAACTCCGGGAGATGGTGATGGACAGGGAGGCCTGGTGTGCTGCGATTCATGGCATCGCAAAGAGTCGGACATGACTGAGCAACTGAACTGAACTGAACTTAGTGATAACTCATGATTTGAACATGGCATCATCTTCTGTAATTTTAATCAAGCTGAATTTCACTCCATTTCTAGAACCTGACTGACTTTCTGTTGTCTCCAGACCTTCCAACATTGTTCTCTAGCCCTTGACACCTCTTGCCCTCCTTACCAAACCCACTCCATTTTTATCCTTAAGGTTCTAGCTCAAATGCCACTTTCTCTGGGAGGCCTTGTCTTAAACTCCCTCGTTTTAAGATGCATCGTCTCTCGGTCCTCATTGTACCTTGTATGGCTTTATCTGAATTGCTTTCCATATGCCTGTAGTCCCTTCTAGAGTGTAAACTTAAGGAGGCTGTACCCTGCTAGGGCCTCTTGATTCATTCACTGTACGAGGTAGTGCTCGGCCACTAAAGATACTTACCCAATAAGGAATAGGTACTCCAAAAATGGTGAATTGACCTGACTTTTGAGGCAGCCGTGGTCCCTATAGCTACACCTTATAGTTGTCATGGAATAAAGAGGCCAGATAACTAACATTCATGTAGCTTTTGGCATTCCTAACAATCCTTTTCTTCAGGGTATCTGATTTGAACCTTATAGTCATCCTGGTCCTTCTGTTAGTAAGTGATGGAACCAGGACCTGAATGACAGATGCTAGATGAGAAGTGGGTACATGAAAAATTGTTGAGAGTAGGTAGTAATTAGAATAGCAGTTACAGAGTGAAGGTAAAGGGACTTGTTAAATCAGTGGGAAAACAAAGGGAACCAGTGCAATAATCTGGAAGATTCCTGATAAGTGGAGAGTAAAAATGAGGACAGGCTTGATGTTACTGACATAACTTTCTGAGCTTTGTATCTCTCTCTCTCTCTTTTTTTTTTTTCACCTTAATGAAGCCAGAAAATATTAGAGTTCCTACTAAACATAGGCACCATATGATAAATATTTTTATTCTGTGACATTTGATGTTGTAGATAAAGTGAAAACTAGAAAGATTCTTTCCCTTTAAACTATGTGTTGATATTTAGTATCGATATCAAATATCAACACATAAAGCTGGTATTAAATATCAACATACAAAGTTTCAGATTTGGTTTTTAAAAGTTTCCTCTAGGGGGTGGTATTGTACAATTAATGGACATTCAGTGAACATGTATAAATGTTCTTTGGGAGTCATTTCTTTATATGACCATAGGAAAATTAGATGTAGTTCAGGAAGTTGAAAATACATATGGTATGTTTCATATACAAGATGTCATAGGACACGAGTGTAAATGCTTAAAGGCTAAATAATAATGAATTTTTATTGATGGTGGTAAGCTACTTGGATATTAGGATTAATAATCAGTTGCCTGTTATTTGCTGTTAATCACACAGAAATTGATTTAATGACTAATAAATTTAACTAAGCTTATTATCTTTAACCAATTAAACATAAGCAGTTTTTTTGTGCTGATTTCTGAATCTGTAGCAACTAATTTGAGCTCATAGTCCTTTTGTCTAAGTAGGTATCATTTCTTTATTGTAAGCTGACTCCGGATACTTTACTGTACCCATGACAGGTTAATAATAAAAACCTCAGAAAGTTGGACTGCTGACTTATCCATTAATATTCCATTTCTTTTTTTATTTTGCAAACATATTTGCAGACATGAATTTTATATTGTACAATAGTTATTTTAATAATTACTCCTGTTTTGAGTAAGTCCTGTTGGTTTTAAACTCTCTAAGCTAACACACACACACTAGCATTACAGTAACTTGCACAGGCTGTATGTGTGTGCTCAGTGCTTCAGTTGTGCCCAACTCTGTGACTCCATGGACTGTAGCCCTCCAAGCGCCTCTGTCCATAGGATTCTGTCAGCAAGATACTAGGGTGGGTTCCCATGCCCTCCTCCAAGGGATCTTCCTGACCCAGGGATCGAACATGCATCTCCTGCATTGGAGGCAAATTCTTTACCAACTGAGCCATCAGGGAACCCCTATCACAGTCAACTACTATATAAAATTGCATTTCACATATTAGTTTAGAACTTACTTTTCCCTTTTCCTGTCCTTTGGCTGTAGTTGTCATATATTTCAGTTATAAACCTGTAAACCCTAGAATGTTGTTATTTTTTAATTGTCCTTCTTACGATATGATGATATGTCCTTCTTATGATACGGGGAGGGTGGTGGGAGGGGGGTTCAGGGTTGGGAACTCATGTACACCTGTGGTGGATTCATGTCAATGTATGGCAAAACCAATGCAATATTATAAAGTAAAAAAGAAAAGAAATTTATAAAATGAGGAAATAAAATTTTTAGTGTATTCCCGCATAATTACCATTTTCGGCATTCTTCATTCCTTTGTAGTTGGTTTTAAATGTGTCATTTTCTTGCCTGTTGAAAAGTTTATCATTCCCTTTATAGGATTGTCACCAATTCTATCAGCTTCTATGGTGTGAAACAAGCTTTTATTTTCATCCTTATTTTTGAAAGATATTTTTGCTGGGTAAAGAATTCATCAATCATTTTTGCCACTCCTCCCCACCTTTGAAGGGGTGGACTCCAGTTACATATATGTTAGCGCATTTGATGGTTCCCCATACCTCACTGAAACTCTGGTTTTGTGTTTTCCTTTTCAGTCTTTTTACTCCCTGCTTTATTTTAGGTATTTCTACTGCTATGTTCTGAAGTTCATTCATTTTTTCTTTTATGATATTTAAACTGTTAATCCTGTCCAGTAAAACTTTTCATTTCAGATACTCTTATATTTCATTTCTGGATGGCCCTTTTGTGTTCCTTTGTGTATGTTCTATCTCCTCATTTTATTCATGGCTTCCATAAAATACTTCAAAATGATTTCCCAGTATTTTAATGTCATCATCTGCTATTTCCATTATTTTGTCATTGTTTTATTGTTTCATGTTCACATTCTTCTACTATTGCCATCGTTAGTGATTTTTGATTGATTGTGGGACAGAGTGAATTTTAAGTTCTTGAATGTCTATTCTTTGAAGGGATTAAATGCAGCCAGCAATTCATTGCTGTTCAGTTTAATTCTTTGGTGCCTTGTTTTGTTTTTAGCTTTAGAGGGCAGTTCTAAAGTACTCCTTGCTGTAGGGACAGGTTAACCCTATTACTTAGTTGGGGCCTGTCTACAGAATATCCTGGGTAAACCTCTGGGGCTCTCTGCTCCTTTTGGTTCTAACTGTAATGCATCCCAGCCCTATGCGTGCACTGGGGATAGTCCAGCTCACAGCGTCTGTTCATTCTCTGGCCTTATAGAGTTTTCTCCTTCACATGCACATGGCAGTGTTCACCTGAGCCTCCAGATAAACTCCTATACAGATTTTGGGGTTTCTTTTCTGTGTAGTTTCATACTCTTCAGAATTCTGCCCCTCAATTTACAGCTGCCTCAGTCTCCCTGAACTCCAGTCCATTTTCTCAACTCAGAGGACTGTGTTCTGTTTAGGATTCCCTTCCTACTCCTTAGACTGGAATGTTCCTCCAGGCAGAATGCTAGATTGATATTGGTGTCATCTCATATGTTTCCTTTCTTCAGATGTCTTCATCTTCCCATGTCTGTTTCCATTGTCCAAAAACCTCTTTTATATATTTTGTCTAGTTTTCTTTGATTGTTCACAGTAGGATGGCAAATATTACTCCTTGTGGCCAGAGTTAGAATCTGTGTTCTTATTTTAGTAATCAAATCATCACTATTATTTACTAAGTACCAGCACAGTCTTTTAGTAGGAATTCAGAAGGAGCTAACTTTTCTTAAAGCTATCACATTATGACAGAAGCTCTAAAAATACTTCATGAAGGAATGAGTGTAGTATATGCCCTTTATTAGGATATTTTCATTCATACTTTGTTTTTAGTTTATTTTTCTCCCTTCACAAAGACAATACTAACCATAGAGCAGGTATTTATAATATACTTATGAGTAGAGTAATAGATTTGGTTCTATTTACTGGAATAAAATGTGGCTTTATACATCAGTGTATGTCATAATGATACCTACTTGAGTGCTATATTCATTTAACCCACTAGTACATCACTCTTAACAATTACTTTTATGTGCCTTTTGTGTCTTTATATCATGAATTTCATATTTTTAGATTTCTCATGTATAAATGAGGATGTGATAGAATGTTAATGTTTAGATTTAATGAAACTTTGAAGTATACATGCCTTGAGGATTAGTAAATATTTGTCTTCTAAATGCTTCACATTAAAGTTAGGTTGGAAAGTATTTAATCCTTTTCCAAATATGCCTCATTACTCATCTTTAAAAATTATTTATTCATAAAAATGAACACATTTTCTTGATGAAATAAATATATTTCCCTATAGGTGATTCTAGCTACATATTTATTCTGTTTTACTAGGTAATTTTCCATGTTGTACATCAATTTTTCTTCATACTGCTGCTTCTACAATGAATTACTTGTCCTGAACAGAGTTTTATATGAAAGTAGTCCTTTTTCCCATCTGTATGACTAGAAGATCTTTTGGTGTATAAATTTTCATAAGATTTAACGTCTTTTCACTGTATTAATATTAGAAAATGTGTCTTGTTGTACAAGTTACGAATTGTAAACCATGTAAGATACTCAGAAATATAGAAGCTAGGCAAATTTGTACTTAAATCTTTTCAATTTTGAGATGATTCTTTCCAGTCCTTCAATTAAAGGTGTTACTTTGTAATAATGTCCTTGTAATTGCAAAGATTGAATATGCATGTAAGCCAAGAAGAAAATGGGTATAAGTGAAACCATAAAACTGTGTTGTCACTGCACTGTATTTCAAGTATCAGCCACTTGTATTAAGGTTAGCTTTTAGAGGGTAAGAAGCTTATATTATATTTGTGTTGAGAGGAAAATTGATGATGGTTGTGGTGGTAGTGAATTGGGAATAAATCTGATTCTCACTTCAAAGGAGATACCGATAATCTTGATTTTTATTATGAGCAATGTTGGAAGTAGTTAAAAGTAACAAATCAGAAACAAAATTGTACTTTTTACATAGGAATAAATAACTTTCTCTTGATAACAAGAAAATACTGATTAGTTTTCTGTGTGTTTGCTTAATGGACTTTTACCGTTGCTGGATAGCCATTTATTTCCACGGTTGCTCTATTAAGTAGTTCACTACACTCCATAGATGGTATAATTCATATACTGTCCACTTGATAATAAAATAAGAAGAAAGACCTCCCACGGAAATGAAGCTCACTCCTCTATTTCCTTACATTGTGTTACTGTGTTGACTAATAGTATATATAGACAGTAAATAATTAACTGATGTCTGTTTAATTTTCTGTGTGTGTGTTTGGGTGAGGGTTTGCTTGAAATATGCTTGAAATAGTCATTTGAGAAGTTGAGAAGATAAGGAAATCAGTCTTTACACAATTAATATAAAATGTCTTCAGATAATGCCAAAACAGGAAAGAAGATGGGAAACAAAACAGAGAGCTTTAAGATTAGTTTCAAACCAGATGTTTCACACAGGACATAAAATGTTGGCATGTCATAAAAATATGTATGTTTAAAGAACTGTAGCTTTCTCAGTTTGTAGTGATGGAAAGTGTATTTTACCTGCTCAAATAAATAATACTGGAATATTCAATATGAAGAAGTATTAAGCTCTTTTGAGGTTGATAATTCTAATATTTATAGTGATGCTGATCTGTCTGTGGTCTGTGTTGCTGGTATGTAGATGCAGGGAGAGAGGATTGTTGAGCTTATATATATATGAGTGTACATTTGCCAGAGGAGTGTAATAAAAAGATTCAGGGTTTAGACATAGGGCAATAAAATCCTAGAAAAATCTATCATAAAATCAAAGCTAGTTACAGAAGGAAGTTAAAGGAGAAAAGACTGATTTTAATGAAGAAGTAAGGAGACACCAATGAACTGGAAGCCTATTGTAACACACAGAGTTTAAAGTTGGAAGAAAAGCAGTTATGTTTAGATTGAGTACATGATATACTGATATTAACAGTACAGCAGTTTGAAATGGTAATTTAGTTATGAGGTTACTGGCATATAAGGGAGAGTCCGTACAGTTATGGAGATCAGAACTGATAAGAATTGAGAGCACAGCACTAGGTATGCATTAGAAATAGATTTGCTTTCTTATTGCAGAAAATTCAGAATTACAATGCATAAGTAAAATAAGGATTTATTTCCTCATTTAAAAGAAAGTCTGATATCGGCAGTACCCAGTACCAATTCCATGAAGCCATCAGGGACCCAGGCTTTTTCTGATTTCAAATGTATAAACCAGCACATGATTACCAAAGTCGCCTTGTGGTCCAAGCTACCTACTAGAGTTTCAGTCATCCCATTTCTGTTCTAGGCAGCAGGGAGGAGAAAAGGGAATGAGTCATTTCCTTTCCCCGGCTGTCATTCCCGTTTTACAGTCCTTCCATAAGTCTCAGCCACTTCTGGTTATATAATATTTGTCTTAGGTAATAGCATGGCCATATTTTGCTTTGAGGAATACAGGGAAATGTACTGTTTTGGCTAGCTATATTACAACTCCCTAATAATATAGGAATCTTGTTAGTAAAGAAGACAGGGAGAAAGGATGCAGGTAATCCATGTGAACAGCGAAATTTTTAAGATAGTGGAAAGATAAGGAAAGACCCTAAGGTACGTGAGCAATTACAAGCATAACAGTCCAGTGGAAGAGAATGGACGAGCGCTAGACCCGTGTATTTAGAACGCCTTGAGAGAATATTGTAACAGTGGGATGCAAAAAGAAAACCAGTCATACTTACCAACTCTTCTCTTAAATGCTAGAAAGAATGTAAGAGAATTAAAACTTATTACTTGAGAGAACTGCAAAGAAAATGATTTCTTAAGTGACATTTAGGTTTTAATTAAGACAAAGAGGAAGAAGGCATCTGAGGAGAGGTAAGACAGTTTGCTGATTCTTCAGAACTGTTTCAATAGTAGTTCCAGGGATTATGGTGGAAGGAGTAGGGCTGTGTGGAGAAACATGGACTTGGTTGGGGCAAAAAGTATAGTTTACAGTTGAGAGGAGTAAGGATGCAATGAGCAGTGATGCTCAGCCTTTTGCTTATCTACTCTCAAGTTTAAAATGATTAAACATGAATATTATGTAACTTAATAAATAATTTTTCTGTATTGATATATTTAATATATTTAAATATATATTTATTGTAAAAATACTACATGTGCCTGACTCTTTGTGGCCCCATGAACTGTGGTCTGCCAGGCTGTTCTGTTGATGGGATTTTTGAAGCAAAAATACTGGAGTGATTTGCCATTTCCATCTCTAGGGGATCTTCCCAACCCAGGGATCAAACCCTGGACTCCTGCACTGCAGGCAGATTCTTTTATCTGCTGAGCTACCAGGGAAGCATATAAAAGAAAAGTATAAAGGATGAGATAAACATATCAATAAAAGGCTAATATTTTCTTCCCACACTCCAGCCATTCCCTGGACTCTTATGGGTTTCAAAGTCTGCAGCCTCAGTATAGCTTAGGGTGAAAACTGTTAGGGGAAATAGAAGCAGCCTGGCACAGAACTGATCCCTATGCTCAGCCAAAAGCCTTGCCCTTGAAAATAAGAGCAAGAACACTTAAAAGTCTTCAGAAAAAAATTGGTAATACATTAAGAAATACAAAGATTAAATTTCAAGGAAGAAGAAGCATATTATCAGTTACAGGTATTATCATATGAGGAGATGACATTTGATCTGTAATCGCAGTAAAATCAAATAGCCAAGACATATAAAAAGTAAAAACATACTAAAGATGAACCACAAATGATTAGAGAAGGAAAGGATTTTTTACCACTTGCATTTGGGACAGATACCAGTAACTGAGGTAGATGCAAGTTATCAAAGAGTTAAATTTGAAAAACCAGAGGAAAAACTGAAAAAATCATGTAGCTGAATATCCAGTTTCTTGGCGATAAAGAGCTTGCCAAGCGTAGAATTGATAGAAAAATCACTTTGGGTACATAAATATTTTAAGTTTCTGTATTTTAAAACAACATTCAAAAATTGAAAGATGGCCTAATTTCCATCCAAAATGTTTATTTTCCAAAGAGCTCATGTGATGTACTTTTAATAAAAGAAATACAGCAAGAGTGCTAGAAGAAAAGACCTGGACAGCTCACTAAGAGGATGTGTTGGGGAGTTCTGTCACAGTTATGACAAAAGAAGAGCTGACTGAGATAGATATGAAGCTTGAACGACTCAGGAGATGACTGCTTTAAAAAGGGGAGGGTGATCAGCCATGCTTTTAAATGGGGAGAGGTGATTCAAGCCTAGTTCTCAAACGACCTGGGCATGTTATTAAATATGACTGGTTAGAAAAAGAGGAAAAGGAAATTTTGTCACATTGTGATCAAAGCAGTGAATATAATAAGTGGGTTTTATTTTTGCTTCCAAATTAGATTTTTTTTGTCAGATTAGTATCCAGTGCTGGATATTGTACAGTAAAAATGAAAGTATCATGCTTTTTACGTTGTGAGTCAGTATAAATCAGTACAGGTATTTAAGAAACTCCATTTTTGTTTCTCATTGATAACTGGATGAATCAAACCCCTACATTTGATACAGAAATAAATATATTAATAAATTAAACTTCAAGCTCTGTGAGATGACCCTAAAAGCCTAAGCCTTTAAAAGTAGTTCCTTCAGATACAGATATTGAATTTAAACACACGCAGAATACACGATTGTATTAGTATATTAACACGTCTTTAAAGAAGGTGTGAATTGGAAATTGGAAGTGTAACTAACAGCTTGCCATGTTCTAAAGCTGTAGTAAATAAAGCTACGATAGATAGTAGACTAACAAGTAACAAAGCAAGATAGACAATATACAGAGTTGGGGCCTTTTGTCCCATGAAAATTTAATATATGATAATGAATGACAAAAGTGGCATTTAAAGCCATCAGGCAGAATGAACTGTTGTTTCATTCATGTATTTTATCTATTCAGAAAATGTTTATCGAAGGCCAAGGACTGTTGCAGATGCCAGGGATCCATCAGCAAACCAAGTAGACTACAATTGCCATTATCATGGAGTTTAAGTTGGAGTTGCAGAATCTGAGAAGAAATAGGTTGAATGATTCCCTGCTGAGGAGAAAAGACTAGAGCAGGAAAGGCGATAGTGTTCACAAGATTCCACTTGGGGGTGAGAGGGCCCTCTTTCCTACTGTATAAAGAACAGTTTGTTAAAAAGCAAGCAACCAAACAGAAAATTTGATGAAATTTTTGTTTTGATAGCTATTCTGCATTCATAAAAGAGGATATAAAGGTCTTCAGTACATTTCTAAGATCTTTTGAGTAGTGAAAATGCAAAATCAAAAGTGAGATAACACAGTCCTGAGATTGATAGGAAGTTTAATACCAGTTTTTAATTTAATGTCAGCTTTTTGTGAGTTTGGGAGAAATGACTGCTTGCATGTGGTGTTGTAGCTATAACTGCATAGTGGTCATTTGTTTTGAAGGACAGTTGAAGAGTAGCTCTTCAGGTGAAAAAGGTACACATACTACAAGCCAGCAGTTCTCCTTGGTGTCTCCCACCGGACACTCATGCATGTGCACTCAAGAAGGCCTGGTAGTGCAGCATGGCTTGTAATGATGAAAATCTGGGAATACCTCATTGTGCTTTAGTTCAAATGTCGTGTCCATACTGTGGAGCCCTGTAGGGCTACGCAAATCTTCAGAGCATGTTATTGAAACTAAGAGGAAAATTACAGGCAATATGTGTACACACCAGTGGTAATAATTGCCACCAAACTTCACAGCTCTCATCACTGAGAAAGCTGTTTAGGGTTGTGGTTTCAGAGAAGTTTTTAGCTTCAGCCTTATCTGTAATATTTTTATTATTTTTTTCAAGAGATGGTATTATTGTAGCCACACGTTCCAAGAGATAGTATTATTGTAGCCAAACAAACTCACTCAGAAGGACGATGCAGATAGTGGAGTGCAGTTTATTACACCGGTGGGCCCAAGGCAGTCTCCTCTTAGCCAAGGAACCCAACCAGTTTTTGTGAAAACCTTATATACCCTAAGTGTACATGCTCAAACCCACCTCCCCAAATTCTCTGAAACTAGTCTGAACAAAGGAAAAGAAGCATACAATCAAAGTTAACCCGTGAGTGATTCGTATGCCTTAAACCCATGATTCATATGCCTTAAGCCTAGGTAGTTAACAGTGGACAATTATCAATAGACCTGTGGCCTTACCTCAATAAGCATAATAAAATTTATGATTCTATTCAGTTACACAGATAATTAGGGTATTCTTTTAGGCGATGGAGACTCTAGGTACGAGCCCTGCGGCTCTTCCATCCGGGGGTCTGGTTTTCCAGTTGGTATGTCGTTTCCATAGATACTGGGCATATAGCTCAGAGTCCACAATCTGGCCCAAGATGGAGTCTTGCTTTCAAGATAGAGCCTGTTTTGTCTGTTTCCTCCTTCAGTATGTTTGTTTTTACATGTATACATAAAAATGACCAAAACAATTCTCCCCATTAACCTCAGCTCAAGTGGCATTTCCTCTCTCCCAACACATATTGTGTATTTTATCAGTTATCACATATCTGGCCCTTGGCAAGTGCTCCTATACACAAGGTTTTTTTTTTCTGAATGCCCTCATTTACCTACTAAATTTAAATTGCAGGTTCTTTTGACAGCCTCAAACTGGTCCTTTTATTTTAAATATAATGTCAAAAGAGAAGGCCTTCCTTCATAGATATTTGTTATCATCATCATGAATCTTGTATTCTTTGGATAGTGTTTTGCGTTTTTTATATTTGTGAATAAGATCCACAGTAAATCAAAGTTTTATTTCTAAATTCACTTAAATTTTAAATTATTTATTAGAGACAACATATTTTAAACATTCAGTCCTGGAAATTATTCACATCATTGTATTTTTCTTTATAGGTCGATTGTATGCAATGCAAACTGGAATGAAGATTGATAGTAAAACTCCTGAATGTCGTAAATTTCTATCAAGGCTAATGGATCAGTTAGAAGCTGTAAGTTGAACACTGAACATTTTTCTGATTAATGTTTATAATGCCATTTTATTTCATTTGTGTGTGTTTGTTATTGTAGCTCTAACTGTTGGTGGCAATCAGCAGTGTCATTATAGCTGAGGAAAAATTAGACAGTTTTTTTTTACATTTACATTATAGTGCTTAGGGAGTTGTAAGTAAAAGTTGGTTTCAATATCTTTGCCTATACATTATTTCTTGTTCCAGGTTATTGTAGACTTTTGAATCATTATTTCATAAGTAACAAATCATTTCTAACCTTCCTTCATGCACTCACATGGATGCTTGATTTAGAAATTCTTAAATAGCTCTTATAATAATAAAATGGGGGACCTCCCTGGCAGTCAAGTGGTTAAGACTTTGCTCTTCTACTGCATGAGGATGGGTTTGATCCCTGGTAAGGGAACTGAGATCCCACATGCCACAAGGCACATCAAAAAAAAAAGAAAAGAAATGGGCTGTTTATTTAGTGAAAAAGACAAGTGAAAAAAGTGAAAAAGGCAAGTGAAAAAAGGCAAGTTTCCTATTGTCTCTTCCTCCCACTTTTAGTCCTGTGACAGGATACTCTTACGGTCCAGGCATTCTCCTCTGCTAACAGAAATGTGGTAGGTGACTAATGAATCATCTTGAACTATGATGTAACATCACAGATTGTGTAGAAGCACCAATCCAGGGAAAACTGAATGGATTTGACTGGGTATCAATATATCAGGAAGGCAATGCTAAACTATAGTAACCTCACTTAGTAATAGGGGCTCCACCCTGTGCCCCAGACTCTTTTCGAACAATGTCAAGGTCTACTCATTACTTAATCTCCTCCCTGGGTTGGGAAGATCCCCTGGGGGAGAGCATGGCAACCCACTCCAGTATTCTTGCCTACCTTGGACAGGGGAGCCTGGTGGGCTACAATCCATGGGGTCACAAAGATTCAGACATGACTGAGTGCCTAACAAGAGAATTAGAAACCTAAATATTTATTTGACCAGTTGCATTATTTCGTTTAGAGAAACAAAACTTAAACATTAAAAATCAAAACACTTACACCAGTCAATCCAGAACCTTTTATAAATGTTGAAAGTTATTCAGATCAAAGTGTTAGTTGTATGAAGCAGCCATGGATAAGAGTGTTCTCTTTAACCTTGTATGGGTGTCTGACCTTCAGAGCCAGAACCCTGTCATCTTCTGCTATTATCCACCCAAGGTAGGCCTGGTGGCACTACTGATGACCACTCAGCTGCCCTTGGAACCTGTCTGGCCTTCTGCTTCTAACACTGCTTCTGTGAATGCAAGAAAGGTTTGAGTACTCTTTTTGAGAGTGAGGTTAGGAGGTGGATGAAACAGTATTGCTGACAGGTAGCAATACTTTGTAAAATACCATCTCTTACAGACATTAATATAGAATAAACCTCTATTAATTTTACAGCTTAACAATAATAGGTGAAATAACAATAGCTTATGGATAAGGCAAAACTTAAATGGTTCTTTATAATACAGAAAATGCAAAATCACATTTATAAAGGGACTTACCAGGAATTTTTTATCATCTACATTAAATAACAAGGAAGTTTATTCCATGGTGAGAACGTATCTGCTTGTATTATAATGTTTATATTTGGTTCACTTCAGGTATACTATGTTTTTGCTGAGAGATATTTTATGTTAAGGATGAGATTAAATGGCTTACTCCCACTAAATTTTTCTAGAAATAAATTGCCTCTCCAATTAAATTATTTCACAATGGGGTACAGTAAACTAGTGTTACATGTGGGACTTTTTTTTTCTACTTTTGTTGGGGGTAAGGATGCCCAGATGTCTTTAAATTCCAATATTCAGTCTCTTCTGGGCCTTAATTATGAGAGAACTTACTTTGTTGATTTATGAAAAATTCTGTGGCTTTTTCTAAATTTAATTCTTTACTTTATAATGTTCTTTACAATTGTGTGGTAATTCAGATCTAATATTCTAGAAGGTCATGTTAGTCCAATATGACAGTCTCAGTAAAATATAGTAATTTAATTTGTTGTTTTTAAAATACTTTTTCTGTGTGTAGGGAAGGGATATACTGACTGGAAATTTACATCGGTGTAAATTGTGTTGATTTGAGGTGTATATTTGGCTAAATTTAACAGTGTGCTCTGAGAAATACTTTTTAGGATATAATGATCCTTCTCATTGTATTTTTCTATATTTGATAGGAGATATTGAAATAGGAGTAAATTAAAAATTTAAATTATATGGCTAAGAAATAATTTCTTAACTCCATTTTTTTTGTACATTTGAAATTTTTGTCTGATGCTATACATAGATAGTTGGGCATGTTATCTCTTTTTTTGCTCTTTATTATTTTGATATTTTGGCTTCAGAGGTGGCTCAGTGGTAAAGAATTCACCTCCCAATGCAGGAGACACAGGAGATGCAATTTTGATCCCTCGGTCAGGAAGATCCCCTGGAGAAGGAAATAGCAACCCACTCTGGTATTCTTGCCTGGAGAATCCCACGGGTGGAGGAGCCTGGTGGGCTGTAGTCCATACGATGGCAAAGAGGCGAACACAACTAAGCCTGCTCATACATGTTTTGCTATTTAGGACTAAATTATACTTTCAGGTTATCATGAGTAACTTTCTTCAAATTTTTGTAAACTTTGGATTTGATTATTAGGATTTCTTATACTTGGTATACACTTCTCTGAGTCCAGAATCATAAGTTCTATATCTCATTTCATTTTAGCTTAAGAAACAGTTGGGTGATAATGAAGCTATTACTCAAGAAATAGTTGGCTCTGCACATTTGGAGAATTACGCTTTGAAAATGTTTTTGTATGCAGATAATGAAGATCGTGCTGGGAGATTTCACAAGTAAGTAAAGAGAGATCAAATAAAAGTGACAAGTTTTATTACTGTATAACCAGAATTTATCCAGTTTTTTTCTTAAAAAGTACCAGGATTCCTGATTAATTATTTAGGTGTTTGTTTTGTTCTGTTTTTTTTTTTGAATCTTAGAATAGGTCTGGGTTATAAGAGTAATCCTGGCTTTTTAGATAACATGGCTGAAAGACAAGTACCCAGAGCAGATTCATTTCCTCAGTAAATACACTCTAACTAGCCATTTTTTAGCAGTTAAGTAAAATCTGAGTTACTATTAGCCAAAACATCCTGGTTCAGTGATACTGATTTTAAAAATTTCCAACCCCACAGATTCAAATGATTTGTCGTTATAGTAAAACTTAAATACTAAGAAATACACATAGCATAATATCAATTCAGATAATATTGTCACTACACTTTCTAAAGAGAAAAGCATACTGTGAAAACCTTATTGTACCATATTCACCTGTAATATGTGTTGTCACTTCCTCCTAATACAGATTACAGAAGGAGCTCCATTGTGTTCCTAAAATCTGATTGTATTGAAAACGTGAACTTCAGAGTGTTTTTTAAAACATTGGAAGTTTTTTTCTCGTAGCTACAAGACTAATTCTGCATCTTACATTTTTCATTTCAATTAGACAAACTCTCTTTTCTCTTCCAGAAACATGATCAAGTCCTTCTATACTGCAAGTCTTTTAATAGATGTCATAACAGTGTTTGGAGAACTCACTGATGAAGTGAGTGTATATTCTTTATTGCCTTATTAGCTAGAAATCAGTATTGGTTGCTTTTTTATTAGTTTTGTTATTGCATTGTTTATTTAGAGCACTTGTCCATCCGAAATGTAGTAAAAGCAAAACGTGTAATTTTAAATTATCTACTAGCTACATTTTAAAAAGTTAAAAACAAAAGGTGAAATTATTTTTTAACAATAAATGTTCTCTTTTTGTAGTAGGTTCTTTAAATGCAGCATGTATTTAACACTTCAGTGAGTGCATGGCTACTATATTGGTCTCTGAACCCCAGGTTCATAGTTTTATTTTATTGAGTTTTTGAATAGTACCGATCCTTGATGCTGTTAAATTTATTTATTGTTATTTGGTAAACATTACTGGAGAGAGAAACTTTTTAGGACTGGTTTGTTGTGTTTTTTTTTCCTATTTTATTTCTTGCCAGAAATACTATTGTTAGAGATTTGTTTCTATTGTAAAATGCATATACAACTTGATATTTTATGAGGTGCTTCCTATCCATTTTATCAGTTTGTTTCTCAAAACCACTCTGAAATAAGTTGAGCACATATTCATTTTATGTATGAGCAAATTACGGCTAAGTGATGAACTTATTGCCATTAGTTCCAGTGTTGTTTTTTTTACTATAGTGGGCTTTACCATTCACCTGGAAAAATTGTTTTCTGAGAGGAGAGAGATTAATTTAGAAAAAGAAAGAAGAAAAGGCAGTTACAAATGAGACTGATAGAGGAATATCTTATTAGTGAATGAAATCTCTGGAGAGATTGCTTTTTATGAAAAATGATTTTTTTCAAAATGGTTAGCTGTTCAGAGTAAAATTCCAAACAAAACAGTCTATGAGATAGTTTACATTTTCATAAAACAGTGTATCAAAACTGTGCAAAATATTCTTTGTTTATATGTAAAATGAAGTGAAGCTGTAGGGTTGATGATCATAAGCTGTTTTTGAGTTGGCGGAAATGTGCAGTACAGTTCAAAACTGCTAAATGAGGGACACCTTTTTACTGAGTGTGACTGTCCCTTTATTTCAAAGCATCCCTGACCCTTGCCCACAGAGCATTCCTCCATCAGTCAGATGACTGGAAAACACCAGCAGATATTTCCAAACACCCTCTAGGATATGGGGCAGTGCCCATTGAGGACCACTTCTGTCAGATTTTCTTGAAATAGAGAAGTACTGAATATAAGAGAAAACTGAGACCTGGAGTGTGAAAATCAGAGATGCTTCTCACTCACTTATATTTTAAAGGTTCTATAAATCTAATGTTTGGCTCTGTTTCTGCTCCCATCTCCTGTTACTATTTATCTAGATTTTTTTTCCTGTTTTACCAGTATGCGTTGTTGTTGTCTAGTTGCTCAATCATGTCTGACTCTTTTGTGACCCCCATGGACTGTAGACCACCAGGCTCCTCTGTCCATGGGATTTTTTTGGAGAGTACCAGGTGGGTGAAGGAGAAAAAGAGACCTGATTAGAAAAGTAAGTCGTAAGCGAGATTCACTTCAGTTCAGTCGTTCAGTCGTGTCCGACTCTGCGACCCCATGAATCGCAGCACGCCAGGCCTCCCTGTCCATCACCATCTCCCGGAGTTCACTCAGACTCACGTCCATCGAGCCCGTGATGCCATCCAGCCATCTCATCCTCTGTCGTCCCCTTCTCCTGCCCCCAATCCCTCCCAGCATCAAAGTCTTTTCCAATGAATCAACTCTTCACATGAGGTGGCCAAAGTACTGGAGTTTCAGCTTTAGCATCATTCCTTCCAAAGAAATCCCAGGGCTGATCTCCTTCAGAATGAACTGGTTGGATCTCCTTGCAGTCCAAGGGACTCTCAAGAGTCTTCTCCAACACCACAGTTCAAAAGCATCAGTTCTTCGGCACTCTGCCTTCTTCACAGTCCGACTCTCACATCCATACATGACCACTGGAAAAACCATAGCCTTGACTAGACGGACCTTTGTTGGCAAAGTAATGTCTCTGCTTTTGAATATACTATCTAGGTTGGTCATAACTTTTCTTCCAAGGAGTAAGCGTCTTTTAATTTCATGGCTGAAACCACCATCTGCAGTGATTTTGGAGCCCAAAAAAATAAAGTCAGATTAGACAGATGATAAAAAGACTGGCATCTTCAGTAAGGGGACTTTTTTGAATAAAGAGCTATACTTTGAGCAAAAGAACTAGCTAATGATTACTGTGGAACTTCATACAAAGTGGGTTGTCTTTGACCTGAGGAATAATAATATGTTTAAACTTAGATTTAAAATTTTAAGTGCAGGTATATCAACCAAAAATAAATTGCCACAAGACTCTTGAAAGTCAAAAGACAAGAAATATGCAAAAGAGAGGGGAAAATTCGAGTTAGGAGAGTAGACAAACTCTCAGGTTAAGAAGATAGTTTTAAAAGAGAATATGGTTAGATAAACATCCTGATAAACACCTGCATGTAAAAGGCTAGAGGAAGAAGTGAAGAAAGAAACACAATTAGAGAAGAGGATGGAAATGTCAGATGTCAGAAGAGAACGTCATAATGAGGCAAAGTAGCAGATCGGTTTGCCATATCGTTCTGAGTGTCTCTTCCTTCTGAGAGGCATCTCCTACTTCTTACTTGGAGGAACTGCTTTTGCTCACATATCTCAGAAGCACGAACACAGTTCCATGAAGTTATAACTGCCAACAGTGGGGAACCCAGACAATAGGTAAAGTGACAGATACAGGAAAGAGAACAAAATGTTCACAAATCTTAAGTGAGTAATAGAGATTTTGTTTTGTTTTTGTTTTAATTAATGGACATATAAATATCTCTATTTAGCATGTAATTCATCTGTATTTCAAAAGAAAAAAGAATCTAAGTTTACATTTAGGTACTAGAGCCAGACATCCTGGAATGCAAGGTCAAGTGGGCCTTAGAAAGCTCACTATGAACAAAGCTAGTGAAGGTTATGGAATTACGGTTAAGCTCTTTCAAATCCTAAAAGATGATGCTGTGAAAGTGCTGCAGTCAATATGCCAGCAAATTTGGAAAACTCGGCAGTGGCCATAGACTGGAAAAGGTCAGTTTTCATACCAATCTCAAAGAAAGGCAATGCCAGAGAATGCTGCACTCATTTCACACGCTAGCAAGGTAATGCTCAAAATTCTCCATGCCAGGCTTCAAAAGTACATGAACCGTGAACTTCCAGATGTTCAGGCTGGATTTAGAAAAGGCAGAGGATGAGAGATCAAATTGCCAATATCCATTGGATCATTGAAAAAGCAAGGGAGTTTCAGAAAAACATCTACTTCTGCTTTATTGACTATGCCAAAGCCTTTGACTGTGTGGATCACAACAAACTGTGGAAATTTTTTTAAGATAAGGGAATACCAGACCACCTTACCTGCCTCCTAAGGTGTATGAAGGTCAAGAAGCAACATTTAGAACCAGACATGAAACAACGAACTGGTTCCAAATCAGGAAAAAGTACGTCAAGGCTGTATATTGTCACCCTGCTTATTTAACTTATATGCAGAGTACATCATGAGAAACGCTGGGCTGGATGAAGCATAAGCTGGAATCAAGATTGCTGGGAGAAATATCATTAACCTCAGATACGCAGATGACACGACCCTAAGGGCAGAAAGTGAAGAAAAACTAAAGAGCGTCTTGATGAAAGTGAAAGAGGAGAGTGAAAAAGTTGGCTTAAAACTCAACATTTAGGAAACTAAGATCATGGCATCAGTCCCATCACTTCATGGCAAATAGATGGGGAAACAATGGAAACAGTAACAGACTTTTTTTGGAGGGGGCTCCAAAATCACTGCAGATGGTGACTGCAGCCGTGAAATTAAAAGACACTTCCTCCTTGGAAGAAAAGTTACGACCAACCTAGACAGCATATTAAAAAAGCAGAGACATTACTTTGCCAACAGAGGTCCATCTAGTCAAAGCTATGGTTTTTCCAGTAGTCATGTATCGGTGTGAGAGTTGAACTCTAAAGAAAGCTGAACACTGAAGAACTGATGCTTTTGAACTGTGATTTTGGAGAAGACTCTTAAGAGTCCCTTAGACAGCAAGGAGATCCAACCATTCCATCCTAAAGGAAATCAGTCCTGAATATTCTTTGGAAGGACTGATACTGAAGCTGAAACTCCAATACTTTGGCCACCTGATATGAAGAACTGACTTACTTGAAAAGACCCTGATGCTGGGAATGATTGAAGGCAAGAGGAAAAGGGGACAAAAGAGGATGAGATGGTTGGATCACATCACTGACTCAATAGACATGAATTTAAACAAGCTCTAGGAGTTGGTGATGGACAGGGAAACCTGGCGTATTGGAGTCCATGGGGTCACAAAGAGTCGGATACGACTGAGCGACTAAACTGTAGAACCCTTAACAAGGAACTGCTTCCTTAGTTATTTGAACATAGTAGCTAAAGCCAGAGAAGGCAGTGGCAACCCACTCCAGTACTCTTGCCTGGAAAATCCCATGGGTGGAGGAGCCTGGTAGGCTGCAGTCCATGGAGTTGGGAAGAATCGGACATGACTGAGAAACTTCACTTTCACTTTTCACTTTCATCCATTGGAGAAGGAAATGGCAACCCACTCCAGTGTTCTTGCCTAGAGAATCCCAGAGACGGGGGAGCCTGGTGGGCTGCCCTCTATGGGGTCGCACAGAGTTGGACGTGACTGAAGTGACTTAGCAGCAGCAGCAGTAGCAGCTAAAGCCAGGACTACCTAATAGGACAAACGATAGGACTTCAAGAGGAGTTGGGGGAGATTTGTTTAGATACTGAGGATACTAAAGAATGTATGTAGTATAAGCATGAAAGCGACATTTTCCCAAAGTGTTTATACTATTTTCTTTCCCTATCTCATCACCTAACCTGCTACATAATTTTTTTGCCTTGCATATGCACTAAAGTAGGAAATCAGCATCTGTTTTGGTGGTTAAAGGATCAAGAAATCAGAAGTGGTCTGAAGTAGTATAGAGAAAATTAGGCATTGTAGGGACGGCGTGGAAAGGAAGTCCCTGAAGTTATTTTATTGGGCTGAGATTTATTCTTTGGGTCTTCATGTAAATCCTGCATTTTAAATTAGAAAAGGAATGTACACACAATTAATGTGTCAGTGTAAGTAGGTAGTTTTCACTGCCTTACATATGTTTGTTACAGCATGCAAAATTTGTATATCCAGTGAAAGTTGTATATATCAAAAATTTCTTTGGCATACAGTACTGACATTTCTCATATCCATTATTACACAGCGATCTTATCCTTGCATGACTAGTGAATGGGTTTTTGGCCATGATTGAAGATTGACTAAATAAAGGCAACTGACAAGGAAAGTAAAATACTGGCAAGATTGTCCATGCATCAGTAACATAATCCCCCAGCCAACTGGTTTGATCACCATAGTTTCAAATTCTACTTTCTCTTACTTTTAATGTTGTTTTGTTCAATCATTTTCCATTTCTAGAAATGGCATCTCCATCATTATCACTGAGGTAATAGCTTTTTCAAAACAATTATTTAAAGTGTTAAACAGTTTTAAACAGTGCTCCACTTTAGCAGCTGCTACCAAAACAGATAAATAAGGTGATCATCGGCATTAACTCTCTGTTGTAGGTTCTCACTGTTGTCTGAGGAAATCTAAGCCTTGTATTTATTAACTTATGATTTAAGTACTCAATGCCCAAACCAAGATGCAAACTGTTGGAATATTTCTTATTTCAGAATAACTATTAATCCCATGAGATGTTTTAAAAACTGGGTATATAACTGGTTACTTATAACAGTTGTAACTCATTCCCTTCTTTCAACTTTCACTTCAGTTCATTCTGTACTTTAAAAACACTAGCAGAGACAAAGACAGGAAACAGATGGGGAAAGAATGAGTTTAAGGATTTCAGGTAGGCAGATTTTTTTTTTCTTAATATATACTCCTGTAGGTAGATTTCAGGACTTGATATATTTTATTTGTTCATTTATAAAGGAAATGTAGTGGTTATTAACTGCATAGTATCCCATAGTTTTTTGATAAAACTGAAACTCTTCAAAAAGATTTGTTTCTCTTGCTTCTCAAAGAATGCTAGTTGAGAAACATTAAAGCCTACAATAACAAAAAATAGGGAAGGGAAAGTCATGATTATCTTATAATTTTTATTTGTATATTTAAAAATAATCTTTTAATTTTGTCATCTTTATAATCAAGATAATGATTTAATTAGCATTAAATTTTTAATGCTGTCTTTAAACATTTTAATTATATTTTCTAAAGTTTAAAAAATAGTATTTCTTTTTTCCTATCAACAGAAAGGTAGTTATCAGAGCCAAG
Source organism: Ovis canadensis (assembly GCF_042477335.2). Taxonomy (NCBI): domain Eukaryota; kingdom Metazoa; phylum Chordata; class Mammalia; order Artiodactyla; family Bovidae; genus Ovis; species Ovis canadensis. The sequence continues at coordinate 77,704,890 of NC_091252.1, forward strand.
CCTTACTGAACTCCCAACCAAGAGGTCATTTTACCTCTCTGGAATTGGTTTTTCCTCTGTAAATAAAATGGGAAGCATGGTTGAGCAGATCTCTGAGGTCCTTTGCAGCTATCCAAATCTATGATTATATGTGCCAAGCATACAAGAAGAGACGGGAGAGGGCAAATAAAAAACAGAGATGAGAAAGGAAACAAAAAGGGAGAGGAGAGAAGCAAATATCGTTTTTGATTAAAAGCTCCAAAAGGAGGGATGAGAAATTACCCATATAAGTTGTATAAATGATAATGAAAAGTAAAGCCACCAGAAATGATGACAGCAAAGAACTAATCTCTAGTAATAAAAAAGGAGAAGAAACCTGACATGGCATTGTGGGGGTTATCAGTATAGGAGATAATAGGGTGAACATCTGGGGCATCTGTATGGCATTTGTACATAAAGATGTGAAATCTTCTAATTAAATTTATTTAACATTTCAGCCTTTTTTTTAAAGGTCAGTCGTTCACAAGCTATGTTACTACAGGAAACCTAATGAATTTTCCTATTTTAGGCTCTTTTTCCATGCTCTCCCCGATCGTTGTTTTAGTGAAGAACCTAAAAGAGACTTTTCCTCTCCTGGTATTGCAAGTCCAGGCTCCTTCTTGGTACTTCTTACCAGTCCCTTTTTACGTTTGTCAGACCAATCTGCTTACCGCCATCTCTGCTTTCACTGTTGTAAACTGGGGTTTTTTTAGCCTGCTTTGTCTAGGTCTTGCCTTCTCTACAAGTCTTAGCTACATTATTCTAGCACTTATGTGCATTTTTCCATTCTCTCAAATTTTCCATGATTGAGATTATATGATTGTTAAACTATAAGTGCATTAACTTAAGGTTTATATATTGTATTTTGGAATAAATGATACTGCACATCCTCAAAGGAGGGACTTTTTCTCATTCTACTCTTACATCTTTTTTGGCAGTAACTATAAATTTGCACATTGGTTAAAATCTCAGAGTGCAAACAGTAGCTATTCAGTAGCTGTTTAGCTATAGCTGTTTCAAAAGTTGCTATAGTTTCGCTTTTCATTTTTTTATCTATAGATGAAGATAAGGTTCAGACTTGTTTACACAGAACTTCTTTCATAGTTCTTATAAAATGCAACAGATATAATTTTTCTTGGTCTATTTTCTGACTTTTTTTCCTTTTAATTTCATGTCAATATTCATAGTTGCCCAAAATTTTAAAAGTCTACATTTTCTTTAGTCTTTAGCTTTAAAAAAATAAAATGGTTTATCTGTTGCTATTCTGTTTCTGAACTCTCCTATCTGTTTGGTAGACCCAGGTTCAGTTACAGGGTCAGGAAGATCCCCTGGAAAAGGGAAAGGCTGCCCACTCCAGTATTCTGGCCTGGAGAATTCCATGAACTGTATAGTCCATGGAGTCCCAAAGAGTCAGACATGACTGAGCAACTTTCATTTAACTCTTTTAACTGTGCTTTATATAATTCCATCTCAGAATTTGATTAAATTTATACTCATGTAAACTTTTACCATTCCTATAGCTGTCTTGGAATCAGTGTCCCAGTTTTAGGTGTAGAGTCACCAGAGTATATGTTAAATTTTTTACTTTTCTCTTTTGAAGCAAGAAATGTTCAAACCATAAACAGGTTATATTCCTACTGGAACATCTTGTGTTAACTACTTATGGCCAGTGTTGATAAACTTCCTTTTATTGTATTTTAGGTTTATTTCACTTCTAGCAATGTTTGAGGAGCAGATACCATTTTGCCTTTATCTGTTGAGTTTCTGCTAATTTGAGGGAATCAAATGGTATGTTTTCCTGCCCTCATGGGGTTTGTGTTCCAACTTGGAAAGAGAAGCAGAATAACTGATTGTGATGATATATGGTGTAGTAAGAGCAAAATACAGTAAAGGGATATACTCCTACCGTTGATCTGGCACTGTACTTAGACACTTTTTTCACTTTTACAACCCTGAATTACAGTTCGAAAACAGACTCAGAAAATATAAGTTCCTTAAGCCCAGATGCTATGCCCCAGTACAGTATTCACAAACTCTCTGTGATAAAGGTCCAGCCTCTTTTTTTGTTTCCCTCTTAATAGCCATTCTGTTGCAGACTGATTGTTTTGTAAAATACAAGTTATGATTATCTAGAAAAATAACACTTAAAGAAGACATATAAGATACAAGCCAGATTTGTTTTGTCTGCTAAATGCTCTCAATTTCTATACTATCTTGTCACAAAACTGGTAAACAGTTTGCGAGCCAGCTCTGGTTCTCAGACCATATTTTGATTGGCGCTAATCTACATTTCCTCTATTGGAGCTCCTAGAGAATCCTGTTTATATTTTAATCTGGAACTCTTCCTACTTAAAAAACAGAGCTGCAACATAACTGGAATGATCATGTACATGAATAGCTGGCTTCAAAGGAGATGGTCTGTTTAAGGTATTCATTTGCACTGGAAAGTTCGGAATTAAGTAAAATCTTATTGCTAGCCTGGAAAACCATGGTAGATCAGGAGAAATGCATCTCCTTACAAAATCATGAGTTTTTCTTTTTTTGTTTTTATTGGCTATGTTGGGTCTTCATTGCTGCATGCAGGCTTTCTCTACTTGAGGAGAGGTAGGGTTACTCTTCATTGCCATGCTGGGCTTCTCATGGCAGAGCCTTCTTGCCTTGTTGCATAGCACGGGCTCTAAGCACTTGGGCTCAGTAGTTGTGGTACACGGGCTTGGTTGACCTGTGGCATATAGATCTTCATATGACGGATCTTTGTGGCACATGACAGACTTTATTTTCTGGGCTCCAGAATCACTGCAGATGGTGACTGCGGCCATGAAATTAAAAGACGCTTACTCCTCGGAGGAAAAGTTATGACCAGCCTAGACAGAATATTAAAAAGCAGAGACGTCCCTTTGCCAACAAAGGTCCGTCTAGTCAAAACTATGGTTCTTCCGGTAGTCATGTATGGATCTGAGAGTTGGACTCTAAAGAAAGCTGAGCGCTGAAGAACTGATGCTTTTGAACTATGGTGTTGGAGAAGACTCTTGAGAGTCCCTTCAACTGCAAGGAGGTCCAACCAGTCCATCCTAAAGGAGATCAGTCCTGAGTGTACATTAGAAGGACTGATGCTGAAGCTGAAGCTCCAATACTTTGGCTACCTAATGTGAAGAACTAACTCATTTGAAAAAACCCTGATGCTGGGAAAGATTGAAGGCAGGAAGAGAAGGGGACCACAGGGGATGAGATGGTTGGATGGTATAACCAACTCAGTGGACATGAGTTTGAGTAAACTACTGGGGTTGGTGATGGACAGAGAGGTCTAGCGTGCTGCAGACCATGGGGTCTCAAAGAATTGGACATGACGGAGCAACTGAACTGACAGTGAACTAATATGGATCTTCCCAGGCCAAGGATCAAACCTGTGTCCCCTGCATTAACAGGCAGATTCTTAATCACTGGACCACCAGGGAAGTCCCCAAATCATGTGTTTTGTACATATACCATACCATATGTTTTCATGCTCTCACTATATACTGAAAGTCTCATTCTTAGTAATTATAATAATAAATAGATCTATGAGGGTAGTATTGTCTCTCTTGCTAGAGTAGAAATTTCTCTTTTATTCACCTCTGCATAATAATTGCCAAGAACAGTGGCAGATACAAGCCACTGTTCTTCAATTAACTCTAAGTGAATGGAGTAGCTTTGCATGCAGTATTAGTATAATGTGGTTAAGAGTACTGCAGGCATTGACCTCAAAATTCCATATGCCATTTTGTAACTGAGTGACTTTGGGTAATTTATTTGAGTTAGGTAAACCTGTTCCCGCATCTGTAAGAGGAAGAAAAGTATAAAGCCTGCTTCATGAAGTTGTCCTGGATTTTAAATGAGAAAATTCATGTAAAGCCTTTAACAAAGTACCTAGCGTATAGTAAATGCTCAACAAACATTAGTTTTTTTCTTTTCTTAGTTGGTGGATAATCTTCTAGTGCCCTGTATTTAGAAAGGATATCCTTATCTACTCAATCTTATATATTAAGGTATATTTATTCAGAAATAAGCATTATGTATTATTACTTTATATTTGGATGTCCAACATATACAGTTGGAATTACAAAACAGACTAGAAAGAAAGTGCTGAAGAAATAATGGCCATAGACTTTCTAAACTGGGTGAAAAAATACTTACGGATCCAAGAAGCTCAGTGAATCTCTACTAAAATAAACACAAAGAAACCATACCCAAGAGCATCATGGTCCAACCTGTAAATATCAGTGATGGAATTCAAAAGAAATCTTGAAGGAGCAGTCTTGGGAAATAACAGATTACACACAAGGTAACAGTGCTTTGAAAGATGGTTGATTTCTCTTTTTCTTTTAAACATTCTGGCAAGAAGATAATGAAATTGGCATATTTAAAGTACTAAATATACTTTGGCCACCTGATGCAAAGAACTAACTCAGTGGAAAAGACCTTGATGCTGGGAAAGATTGAAGGCAGGAGGAGAAGGGGACAACAGAGGATGAGATGGTTGGATGGCATCACCAACTCAATGGACATGAGTTTGAGTAAGCTCCAGGAGTTGGTGATAGACAGGGAAGCCTGGCATGCTGCAGTCTGTGGGGTCACAGTCGGACATGACTGAGTGACTGAACTGAAAGTACTGAAAGAAAAAACAAATGAGCAAAAAACCGTGACAACTCAGAATTCTGTGTAGAGCAAAGCAAATAATGAAGGTAATACTCCAAATAGGAAAAGGAGTATGTCAAGGCTGTATATTGTCACCCTGCTTATTTAACTTATATGCAGAGTACATCATGAGAAACACTGGGCTGGAAGAAGCACAAGCTGGAATCAAGATTAAAGTGAAGTGAAGTCGCTCAGTCATGTCCGACTCTTGGCGACCCCATGGACTGTAGCCTACCAGGCTCCTCTGTCCATGGGATTTTCCAGGCAATAGTCCTGGAGTGGATTGCCATTTCCTTCTCCAGGGGATCTTCCCAACCCAGGGATCGAACCCAGGTCTCCCGCATTGTAGACAGACACTTTACCGTCTGAGCCACCAAGATTGCTGGGAGAAATATCAATAACCTCAGATATGTACCACCATTATGGCAGAAAGTGAAGAGGAACTAAAGAGCCTCTTGATGAAACTGAAAGAGGAGAGTGAAAAAGTTGGCTTAAAGCTCAACATTCAGAAACGAAGATCATGGCATCTGGTCCCATCACTTCATGGGAAATAGATGGGGAAACAGTGTCAGACTTTATTTTGGGGGGCTCCAAAATCACTGCAGATGGTGACTGCAGCCATGAAATTCAAAGTCGCTTACTCCTTGGAAGGAAAGTTATGACCGTCCCAGATAGCATATTCAAAAGCAGAGACATTACTTTGCCAACAAAGGTCCATCTAGTTAAGGCTATGGTTTTTCCAGTGGTCATGTATGGATGTGAGAGTTGGCCTGTGAAGAAAGCTGAGTGCCGAAGAATTGATGCTTTTGAACTGTGGTGTTGGAGAAGACTCTTGAGAGTCCCTTGGACTGCAAGGAGATCCAACCAGTCCATCCTAAAGGAGATCAGTCCTGGGTGTTCATTGGAAGGACTGATGCTGAAGCTGAAACTCCAATACTTTGGCCACCTCATGCAAAGAGTTGATTCATTGGAAAAGACCCTGTTGCTAGGAGGGATTGAGGGCAGGAGGAGAAGGGGACGACCAAGGATGAGATGGCTGGATGGCATCACCAACTTGATGGACATGAGTTTGAGTAAACTCAGGGAGTTGGTGATGGACAGGGAGGCCTGACGTGCTGCGATTCATGGGGTCGCAAAGAGTCGGACACAACTGAGCGACTGAACTGAACTGAATACTTTCAAATAATGAAGGTAAAATAAAAGGCATTTTTAAATCAATTAATTCATGACTAGATGTTCTGCAATAAAGAACTAAAGAACAGCAGAAAGGAAGCTTTTCAGGATGAAAGAAAATGATTCCAGATAACAACTTGAATTTATAGGAAGGAGTAAAGTATAATGATATGGTGTATAATATTGATACATTTAAAACTATATATTTTTTGTTCATTTCTTTAAATAAATATATGCCTGTTTAAGTAAAAATTATTATAACTATACATATATATTGGTAAACCCAGAAGAGAGCAGAGAAAGGGAATAGAGAGAAACAGGAATAGATAGAACTAATATAAAACAAATGGCAAATTTTAAGCCTACATACAGGTGTATGAGTACATACTAGAAACATAAATAAAATAACACTCCAAATTAAAAGTAGAGATTTATAAAAGAGCAAGCCTTAACTTTATACTATTTATAAGAGTCATCCTTATTTTGAAAATGAAATGATAAAATAATAATCAATGTAAATACACTAAGTTAGATTGGAAGTGGTCATATTATGTTAGATAAGGTAAATTTTAAGGTGTTTTACCAAAGGTAAAATGGGACATTTTGTTCATCAGTTGTTATAGTTCATTAAGAAGATACCAGTTATAAATGCCTATATATCTAGTAAGACTTTAAAACTTTATGGGAAAAAAAAGGTGATAGACATAAAGAAGATATATAAAAAATCCAAATTATAGTTGGAGATTTTAACATGCTCCTCTCAGTCATTGGTGGATAAATAATTTTAAAACAGATTAACTAAAATGAATAAAGACTGGCCACATCTCAAATATTGACTAGAAAGTGCAAACAAGAGCTTTCATACATTGCTTGGTGAAAATGTTAGATGTAATAACCACTTTGGGAAAAGATTTGGCTGATTTTTATAAAGTTAAACATCCACCTACCTTTTATCCAGCCATTCCTCGGTGTTTATCCAAGAGAAATGAAAACATGTCCAGAAAAGACTTGTTCAAGAGTGCTCATAGGAACTTTATTCAAAATAGCCCAAAGCTGGAGACAGCCCAAACGTCCAACAACAGAGGAACTGATAAATAAATTGTGCTGTTATTAAGGTATAAAAAGGTGCTACTGATATACCCTAAAACATGCTTCAATTTTGTAGATGTTATGCTGAGCAAAAAAAAAGACAGAATACAAACTATATGATTCCCTTCATATAAAGTATTACAATAGATAATTTTATTCTAGTGAAGAAAATTAGTATTTTGGTGTGTGGCAAGGGGAAGTTGGACAGGGAGGACTGGCATGCTGTGATTCATGGGGTCACAAAGAGTCGGACACAACTGAGCAACTGAACGGAACTGAACTGAACTGAAGGGGAAGTTGAAAGTTGATCTGGAAAGGGATATAAAAGAACTTTCTAGAAAAGTAGAAATGTTGTGTTTTGATAAGAATGCATTTTACACTTATGAATCTTTTTGGGAAAACTCAGCAAACTATATACACTTAAGATTTGTACATATCAAGGTATATCAATTTTACTATACAAAAAAAATGCTGAATATTGAACTATTATTAGTAGGTTTGGTTTTTCTTGATGGTATTTGGTTAGCAGTTCTAAAACTGCTTACTCTGTATTCAAGAATTGTGCAATTGAGTAAATATATTGAGGGAGCCAGGTTTCTTACTTCTGGGAAAGGAAGGTACATTGGGGGATGGGAGAAGACTAGATTGTGTTATAGTGTTGGGTTCAAACTGGCTATGTCCATATTAACTCATGCTTTTAAATATACAAATAAGGCAAACTAGATATATGTATATAAATAGTTATATATGTATAAATATGTGTATAGACAATAAATGCATGTATTTATGTACATGCAGTGTATATACATAGATTTGTGTACACATGCACATAAAACATAATACCCATATCTCTGTACTGAAAGGACCTAGAAGCAATGATGCATCAATAACAGTGAGCACCTGTAGTGCCTGAGTTTGGGTTCTAAATACCCTTTGGGTCTCACAGGACTGAATTTCTTGGGCTGGGTCAGGGAAAGTCCTAGATGAAGCTGGGCCTTCTTATTCTGCCAGAAAATAAAGAAGTGGTTCACATAATCACAAGCACATATCAGAAAGATCCAGAAGCCAACTTGAAAGTGTTCCTACTGTCTGTATCAGGGACAATTTGACTATCAAAATATGGCATTAATAGGTAACCCATTGAAAAGAATTCATGGCTCCCTACTGAAGGATACAATGAAATAAATAAATAATGGAAGGATAGAGAAAGCTTCTTACAGTAGAGTTCTGACTAATAAGTAAGAAGTAGAGAAATGACAATTAAGTTAGAAATCATTCATGGGGTTTAAAACTAGTGGGTAGAAAATTTGGTGAAGAGCGAGATATTTACATTAGTATCTAAATATCTCCCCTCAAATTATTTATTAAGTTTAAAAGGAAAAATATTAAGCTAGCAATGAAGAAACCTGTCTGATACCACTTTAACCAAGTCGTCAGACTTAATACAACCAGTAATGGGACCAGCTAATACTATGTGTCTCTTAATGAGTTGAAATAAGAAAGACAAACATCTCACAACCTGAACCTAATCATAAGGAAACATCAGACAAATCCAAACTGAAATGTCAGTGTCCAGAAACACTAATAACAAAGGCTGTCTAGATTAAAGGCTGAAGAGACCTGACAACTAAATAATGTTTGCTTTTTAAGTTATTATAAATAGACCCAAGGGAGGAACTACCAAGGACATCATTGGGCCATTTATAAAATTTATTGGGACTGTGTATCAAATAGTACTCTTGTGTAAGTGTTTGATTTCCTGATTTTAATAACCGTTGTCTATGAGATTGTCCTTCATCTTGGAAAATGCTTAATGAAGGGGTAAGAGGACAGAGTGACTTAAATTAGTACTGATAAAAATGCAGTTAATATTTTGCATACTAAGAAGTCAGGCATATGTAAGTAGATTGATAAAATGTAAACAATTGGGTGATCTGAGTGAAAGATTCTATACTAGTCTTAAAAACTTTTCTCCCAGCTTAATGAAATTATATAAAATAAATTGCTTCCAAAAACATATATATCTGTATATATATAGAGACAGGTGTTTTCTTTTTCCCCCCCAAAAAATAATATTAGCTTCTTTTCTTGCTTTGGTGGACTAGGTTTTATATGGTTAATGCTCATACCTTCTTTGGATGAAAGTAAAAAGTGAAAGTGAAAGTCATGTCAGATTATTTGCGACCCCATGGTCTATACAGTCCTTGGAAGTCTCCAGGGCAGAAAGAATACTGGTGTGGGTAGCCTTTCCCTTCCCCAAGGGATCTTCCCAACCCAGGGATCGAACCCAGGTCTCCCTCATTGCAGGCAGATTCCTCTGTCCCTGGGGATTCTCCAGGCAAGAATACTGGAGTGAGTTGCCATGCCCTCCTCCAGGGGATCTTCCCAACCCAGGGATCGAACCCAGCTCTCCCTCATTGCAGACAGATTCTTTATCAGCTGAGCCACCAGGGAAGCCCAAGAATACTGGAATGAGTAGTGTATCCCTTCTCCAGGGGATATTCTTGACCCAGGAATCGAACCGGGATCTCCTGTATTGCAGGTAGATTCTTTACCAGCAGAGCTACCAGGAAAGCCGACTTTGGATATCTTTTGGCTAATTGGAGTATACATTTCACATATCATAAAAATAGAGTAAATTTAAATGTATATTTCAGTTAAGATTTTTTGCTAGTTTTACTCTTGTTTTGTTTTTTTTATAAAATTTTAGTGCTTTGAAAAATATAAAGGCATAAAATTTTGAATAAATCTATGAAATATGTGTAATTTGTGATTATAAACCTCAATATTTGAATCATTGTGATAGTAAATTTGTTGAATATGTACTTAAAGTGATTCTCATTGTGCTATGTCCAATGTTAATGGGAGTTATATATAGCCCTTATTTTTTGTGTATAATATACTTGGGAGATCATGGCATCCGGTCCCATCACTTCATGGCAGATAGATGGGGAAACTGGAAAACAGTGGCTGACTTTATTTTGGGGGGCTCCAAAATCACTGCATATGGTGACTGTAGCCATGAAATTAAAAGACACTTACTCCTTGGAAGGAAAGTTCTGACCGATCTAGACAGAATAGACATTACTTTGCCAACAAAGTTCTGTGTAGTCAAAGCTATGGCTTTTCCAGTGGTCATGTATGGATGTGAGAATTGGGCTATAAAGTAAGCTGAATGCCGAAGAATTGAGGCTTTTGAACTGTGGTGTTGGAGAAGACCCTTTAGAGTCCCTTCAACTGCAAGGAGATCCAACCAATCCATCCTAAAGGAGATCAGTCCTGGGTGTTCATTGGAAGGACTGATGTTGAAAATGAAACTCCAATACTTTGGCCACCTCAGGCCAAAGTTTGGCCACCTGACTCATTTGAAAAAACCCTGATGCTGGGAAAGATTGAAGGCAGGAGGAGAAGGGGATGACAGAGGATGAGATGGTTGGATGGCATCACCGACTCAATGGACATGAGTTTGGGTAAACTCTGGGAGCTGATTATGGACAGGGAGGCCTGGCATGCTGCCGTCCATGGGGTCACAAAGAGTCGGACATGACTGAGCGACTGAACTGACTGATACTTGGGACAGTTGTGGGCCTAAGGGTACAAATGTATTATCTATGATGATATCACCAAGTTAAGAGATTTTTTTCTTTCTTTCATGTCGCTAACTACTTGGAATGTTATGAAAACTGTGACTTATCTTCCATCCATACGTGTATTGCTTTTTTTTGCATATAACTTAGGGAGTTTCAGGGATACCCTTCACCCTATCCCCTGACTCTTCCTTGGAAGCCCAAGTCAAACTGTGCACTCAAGTTTAATGTTCACATGTATTCATTAGCAAAATGCCATTCTAGGACAAACAGCTTCAGAATCATTTGCGGTACTTGATTTTAAAAAAACATGGATTCCAGAATCTGCTCTCCATTCATTCATTCACCAAATATTTGTTAATCTCTGGTGTATTCCAGACACCATTCTAGGCACTAGTAATACAGCAGTGGATTAAATCCCTGACATCATAGGAATCACATTTCTCTAGTAAGGATAGACATTAAGCAAATAAATAAAATGTATAGTGTGTCAGATGATAACACCATGGGAGGTCTCTCATGGTGGGGATAGGAAGTTCAATTTAAATAAGGTATTTGGGAGAGGTCTTACTAAGAAGCCCTGAAGAAGATAATGAGGTAAATCATACAGATGTTCCAGGAAGAGACAAGAAAAAGTGCCAAGATTTGTGAACAGCAGAGTTACCCATTAAAGTTCAAGACGTAACAAGAAAGACAATGTAGCTGAATCGAGAGTGAGAGGAATGGAGGGGGGTTGGGGTGGTGGGGCAGGGAGTTCAAATATAATTGATTGAATTTGACTGCTTTGTTTAAAGTATTATTACATTATAATGGACAAAGGTGAAAATAGGGAGACCTATCAGTATATTATTAATAAAGTGAGGGCAGTGGTGGCTCAGACCAGAATTTGCAATAGAAAACATTGTGAGTAGTGGTTAGACTCAAGATATATGTTGAGTGTAGAGCTGACAGAATTTAAAAGATTCATTGGTAGAATATGAGAAATCGGGGGCTTAAAAATAACTTCAAAGTTTGGGGCCTAAACAATAACAAGGCATTTATTGACTTGTGGAGGAACAAATTTGGTAGAGGAAGATGTAAAATCAGTTTTGAACTTTGGGTATTTTGAGCTCTCAGATATACAAATGAAGTGCTGAGCTGAATTATAGATCCTGACGTTCAGAAGAGAGGTCTGAGCAGAGGATATGAATTTGAGAGTTGTCACATGGTATTTAAAGCCGTTAGACAGGAAGAGATAGTCAAGATCAAAGTTTTGAAAATTTGTCCAAGAACTGAATGCTGTGCCACTCCCCACCTGAAGATGAGAAAGAATCAAATCCATATGAAGGACTAAAAAGGAACACCTAGCAAGGCAAAGAAAACCGAAAGACCTTGATAACCAGGAAACCAAGTGTAAAGGAATTGCAAAGAGGTCGGAGTACTCCGCTTTCCATGCTGGTGGGAACAAGTAAGATGACATTTAAGCTTTGAATTTAGCAAGAGAGGAGTAATCCTCAACGTTGGCAAAAGCAATTCCAGTGCATACTGGAGATAAAACATGCATAGGATGGGTTCAAGAGGAACAATTGTAGACAGATAATATAAAGCATTTTCTTTCAAAGTGGCTTTTTGGTTTCCTAATGGAGAATGATTTGTATCAGATTTTCTATAGTTTTAGACCAGGAGTTTATTTTTTGTTATACCCTAATATGATTTTTGTATGCACCAGATTTGAGAACCCCTCTTGTAACATATGATTGGTGTTTGCTACCAATCATTCTTCAGTATAGCAAGTACAAGTGATTTAAAAATACATGAAAATTCTTATTACACTGCTGACTCCAGTGGCCAAAATTTGCAGATGTCAGCGACTCATCAACCTAGTCACAAAACAGGTACTTAAAGGCCAGGGACAAAAGTTGAAAAAAAAAAATTTTTTTTTTTTCCGGTAATTCCTATTTCCCTGAAAGGATGTCTGTAATCAGCCAAAAGGAATTAAAAGATTTCGAAAATATTGACATCTTGAAGTTCTCCTCTTCAAATATTGTTTTATATTTAGCATCCTTTATTTTAAAACAATTGAAAGTGTTAGCTTTGCGTTACAACTGCCAAAATCTGCTCAAACTGTAACCACCAGTTTCTAGAGGCATCTTGGAAATAGTGGGGATTAAAAATTAAACTATTGTATTTATTTATCTGCTTTGGAGGAATTTGTTTTACTGTATTTATTAAAATTAACCCATTTCAGGTGAATATTTTTTAAATCTCACATACTAATGAAGGAACCCAAGATGGTTTAAATATCTCTATACTGTTCATACTATGAAATTAGGAATGAAGTAACCTTCTAAAATCATTACAATATGACTTACTTAACTAAGTCTTTAGACAATTTTAAATTATTTCAAGCCAAAGAAAATATGTCTCATTTTTAAAAGATTCCAAAAGAAAGTAACTTAACTTTCCTAAGCAATTTATTCATTTACAGTGATTCTCTATATTTACCAAAATATGTCCCATATAAATACACATTAAGTATCTGACCCTTGACTATTTAAAAGCCCATTTTCCTGTATTTTATATATTCCTGTCTAAATTGCAAATTGCATTTTGCTAATTGTAGCTAACCAGAGCACCTTGAAACGGGATAGCTGAGTTGACTGCTAGTGTGGCCTTAGGTGAGTCATTTTACGTTTGTAATGCCACTTCCTCATTTCTATGATGATGGGATTGTAGATTCCTAAGAGAAAATCATGAAGGAAATATTATGGACTTTAGATAATTCAGGCGTCACAGTTAATGATGGGAGTTATTGCCTGAGTTTCACATTGGACCCCAAAGCACATGGCTCACAGTTCATCCCATTACCTCTAGCACTTAGCATGGTAAATGACTTGAGTAAATGCCAGATACCTGTGGACTTCCTGGGAACAGGGTGTCATATGGGAATATGAGCCTAAGAGAAGAGGAGACTTTTGACATAAGAGGAAACCTCTCATTAGAGGAAGAATAGAATGAGAAAGACTGAAAATGAGACAGAATCCCAATTGGAGTGAGGGTAAGGGTAGGAAATGAGACTTAAGCCATGTCCATAAAGTGGAAGGCCTTGAATGCTGGGTTAATCTGTATTTTACATTGGGTCAGGCTTTAATGTCTCAGAGCCTTAGTGTGAGTAAAACGTAACCTGCTTAAATTTCATGGTTATGGTAAGGACCAATTAAAGGGACAATATGTGAAAGCGCTTTATAACCCACAGTTAGTTAGTTCAGTAGCTCAGTCGTGTCAGACTCTTTGTGACCCCATGGACTGCAGCACGCCAACTCCTGGAGCTTTTTCAAACTCAGGTCCGTTGAGTCGGTGATGCCATCCAGCCACCTCATCCTCTGTCATCCCCTTCTCCTCCTGCCTTCAATCTTTCCCAGCATCAGGGTCTTTTCATATGAGTCAACTCTTCACATCAGATGGCCAAAGTACTGGAGTTTCAGCTTCAACATCAGTCCTTCCAATGAATAATTAGGACTGATGTCCTTGAGGATTGACTGCTTGGATCTTCTTCCAGTCCAAGGGACTTTCAAGAGTTTTCTCCAACACCACAGTTCAAAAACATCAGTTCTTCGACACTCAGCTTTCTTTATAGTTCAACTCTCACATCCATACATGACTACTGGAAAAACCATAGCCTTGACTAGATGGACCTTTGTTGGCAAAGTAATGTCTCTGCATTTTAATATGCTGTCTAGGTTGATCATAGCTTTTCTTTCAAGGAGCAAGCATCTTTTAATTTCATGACTGCAGTCACCATGTGCAGTGAGTTTGGAGCCCCCCAAAATGAAGTCTGTCACTGATTCCATTGTTTCCCCATCTAATTGCCATGAAGTGATGGGACCAGATGCCATGTTTTTTGAATGTTGAGTTTTAAGCCATCTTTTTCACTCTCCTCTTTCACTTTCATCAAGAGGCTCTTTAGTTCTTCTTTGATTTCTGCCGTAAGGATGGAGTTACCTGCATATCAGATTATTGGTACTTCTCCCTGCAATCTTGATTCCAGCTTGTGTTTCTTCCAGCCCAGCATTTTGCATGATGTATTCTGCATATAAGTTAAATAAGCAGGGTGACAATATACAGCCTTGACGTATTCCTTTCCCAATTTGGAACCAGTCCGTTGTTCCATGTCTGGTCCTAATTGTTGCTTTCCTGACCTGCATACAGATTTCTCACGAGGCAGGTAAGGTGGTCTGATATTCCCTTCTCTCTAATTTTCCACAGTTTGTTGTGATCCACACAGTCAGAGGCTTTGGCGTAGTCAATAAAGCAGAAGTAGATGTTTTTCTGGTATTATCTTGCTTTTTCTGTCATCCAACGGATGTTAGCAGTTTGATCTCTGGTTCCTCTGCCTTACTAAATGCAGCTTGAACATCTGGAAGTTCACGGTTCACATACTGTTGAAGCCTGGCTTGGAAAATTTTGAGCTTCACTTTGCTAGTGTGTGAAATGAGTGTAATTGCATGGTGGTTTGAACATTCTTTGGCATTGCCTTTCTTTGGGATTGGAATGAAAGCTGACCTTTTCCAGTCCCACGGTCACTGCTGAGTTTTCCAAATTTGCTGGCATATTGAGTGCAATACTTTCACAGCATCATCTTTTAGGATTTGAAATAGCTCAGCTGGAATTCCATCACATCCACTAGCTTTGTTCGTAGTGATGCTTCCTCAGGCACAGTTCACTTCGCATTCCAAGATGGCTAGCTGTAGGTGAGTCCCATCGTGGTTATCTGGGTCATGAAGATCTTTTTTGTACAGTTCTTCTGTGTATTCTTGCCACCTGTTCTTAATACCTTCTGCTTCTGTTAGGTGCATACCATTTCTTTCCTTTGTTGTGCCCATCTTTGACTGAAATGTTCCCTTGGTATCTCTAATTTTCTTGAAGACATCTCTAGTCTTTCCCATTCTGTTGTTTTCCTCTATTTCTTTGCATTGATCACTGAGGAAGCCTTTCTTATTTCTTCTTGCTATTCTTTGGAAATCTGCATTCAAATGGGTATATCTTTTCTTTTCTCCTTTTCTTTTAGCTTCTCTTCTTTCCTCACCTATTTATAAGACCTCCTCAGACAACCATTTTGCCTTTTTGCATTTGTTTTTCTTGGGGATGGTCTTGATCACTTCCTCCTTTACAGTGTCATGAACCTCTGCCCATAGTTCTTCAGACACTCTATCAGATCTAATTGCTTGAATCTCTGTCACTTCCACTGTATAACTATAAGGGATTTGATTTAGGTCATACCTGAATGGTCTAGTGGATTTCCCTACTTATAACCTACAGACTAAACACTTTTGCCCAAGATTTTAATCTTATCTTGAATTTAGCTTACTTACTCCAGTAGTCTCTAATATATATCTTATACCCATGGCAAAATTTATTTCTTCTCCCTCATTCCCTGTCCACCTTGTATGTTTCTGCGTTTCTGACCTTGCTCATACTTCTCCATAGAATAGTCTTATTGCTTTCTACCTTTTTTTCACATCTTATCCATTCTGCAAGACCAAACTGAAGTACTTTTTGCTTTACCAGTTATCCTTTATTCCATTTTTTTTCCTTCATTCAGGGAACTCTTTGCTTTACTTACTCCAAGAAAATCTGTAGTACTTCCTCACTACTCTATTTTTTATAGTAATTCTCATTTATATTTTAATTCTATATCCATAACAAGAACAGAAATAATATATTGACTTTTTTGCTGGAGTATAGGTTAATAGTAATAGTTTTAAAATAATGTTATTTTACAGATACTTAATTCAAGTAAACATGCAAACCTAGAGACTTGTAAGTGTGGGAAGAATTCACTCTTTGCAGAGCTTCAGTCTCTATTGTTTAGGATTTTGAAACAGTGAAACTAATGAGGAAACCCAGGGTTTTATTTAACACACATTGCTTATTCTGAAGGGCTTCCCTGGTGGCTCAGAGGTTAAAGCATCTGCCTGGAATGTGGGAGACCCAGGTTTGATCCCTGGGTCAGGAAGATCCCCTGGAGAAGGAAGTGGCTACCCACTCCAGTACTCTTGCCTGGAGAATATTCTGAAAGAATGGGAGTGGAGGGGGAACAAAGTTGAACCAGATGATCGTGCTGTTTCTATATGCCAAAAATAGTCAAACACTGAATATTTCAAATCATTCTACCTAAGTGTATAATAAATTTAACTGAACATCCTAAACCTAATAGTCACTGAAAGTGAAAGTGAAGTTGCTCAGTCGTGTCCGACTCTTTGTCAACCCCATGGACTTTAGCCTATCAGGATTCTCTGTCCATGGGATTTTCCAGGCAAGAGTGCTGGAGTGGATTGCCATTTCCTTCTCCAGGGGATCTTCCCGACCCAGGAATCGAACCCAGGTCTCCCGCATTGCAGGCAGACGCTTTACCGTCTGAGCCACCAGGGAAGCCACTATGCCACCACAAATAATAAATCTATATATTAAACAGAATAACTGCCATCCTAATCATTTAAGCTATCATGTGTCTGAGATGCGTATACTTGTTGGGTAGCGACTGTATGCTAGTCACCAAACTAAGTGCTTAATGTATCATTAACAACAGACAGACATAGACCCTACCTTTGAAGAGCTTATATTTTAGAGTATGCCTGTTGTGGTGTGGGGGGCTTCATAAGCATACGTATTAAATGTAACTAAATTGTGGTAAATAATATTTTCTAAAATGTGAGAAAATTTTGGGGAAATCAGGAGAAGATTTCAGAGGAAATGATGTTCAGTCTGATCTGTAAAGAATGAGCTTAAGAGTTAGCTAGGTGAGAAAAGAGGAAAAGGCAGAGGGAACACAGTGAGTGGGACCCATGTGTTTAGGAACAGAAAAGCTGCCAGGGTAGCTTGGTGGTGGCAAGTGAATAGATAAGAACATTAGAGGAAATTGAACAGTCAAGTACCAAGTAAAGTAGGATCTGTAGCTAGAGTTACAGTTTGTTTTGTATTTTAAGTACACTGGAAGCCATTAAAAAAACTAACATGGATCGATTTATATCTTGAAAGATCATTCTTCTCTGAAGACTGAATGATAGAGGTGTAGTGGGGATAAGGCAAGAATACAAGAAAGGAAACAGATTAAGGGGCTGTTACAGAGAAAATGGGGAGATAAGACCAGTTCTAGAATAGTTATCAGAAGCATAATCAACTGGGGTCCTGATAAATTAGATGAGGGAGTCAGTAGAGAGACACAGGGTAAGAGAAAGGTGCAAAACTTAATTCCCAAAGACTTCTGACTTGGGAGAATGAAATTCTGTGGAGGAAGGAGTTGAGGGTGGGGGAGCGGGTCAAGAGAACAGTTGGGGACAAGTTAATTTGAGTTGTACATAAGACATCCAGGTGTAGTCACTGGATATTTGTCAGAAGGAAATTCTAGCTAGATACATAAATTTAGGAACAAAGATAAAGGTAGTATTTAAAACCGTGAGAATAAATATGGACAGGTAAGAAAATAAGCTGTAAGACAGGAGTCCTGAGGCCTGCAGAAATCCAGCAGGAAATGCAATGGATGAAGACAGCCCACTATGAGATAATAAATGACAAGGGTAAGGGTATGTGAACTAGAGAGGGAGGTCAGGGAGGGGGTGGTGGTATAGAGAGAATAGATAAATCTGAACATACGTGCATCATCTGAAAGGGGTTGCCTCTACTGACTCATACAATTTTAAATATTTGGTACTCTACTAGAATAATTAGTACCAAATAAACTCTACTAGGATAATTTGGACACGATTGAGCGACTGAACTGAACTGAGGATAATTAGTACCAAATAAACTCTACTAGGATAATTAGTACCAAATAAATATGGCCCTAATGTTATTCGATCTTCCTTTTTTTAAACAAGAAGTTAAGAATTTGGATTTTCTGTGCCTTTTCTAGTATTGAATTATGTGGAAAATATAATTCATATTTAAAATTGTATGAGTCAGCATTGATTTAGCCCACCAAATTACAGTCTCTGCTTGGACAGGGTACTTAGGATTATTTGGAGATCAGATAAAGGATTAGCAGCCAGAGGAGATGTTAGGGAAACCAGAATATAGTGTCATAAAAACCAAAAATAGAATGTTTCACAAAGGTCTCATGTTTAATACGGTCTCATGTTTGGATGGTCTCATGTTTAATGTGCTGCTGACAAGTTTGGTAAGATGATGCCTGAAAGTGTTGGTTGGATTTACTAGCGTGTGGAATAGGCTTTTGGTGACATTAGCAAGAACAATTCCTCAGTCGAACTGACTACTTAAAATTAAGTAATGTAGAATTAAGTAATGTGAATTAAGTAATTCACTATGGGGAGTGAATTGAATGATAAAGAACTGAAGATTTTAAATATGGATGTTTCTGAAAAGCTTCTTTGTGAAAGTGGAGCAAAATATAATTGCACCTGGAAGAAAATGAGAATCAAAGTATGGAACTTTTTAAAGAATTAAATATATGAGAGAATTACTGAGAGAAGAAAAATTAAATACACAAATTCAGTTATTTGGAGGGTTACCTCTTAGTAGGTTTTTATATACTACTTACCTAGGACTTCCCAAGTGGTACAGTGGTAAAGAATTTGCCTGCCAATACAGGAGACGCCAGACAGGTTCGATCCCTGGCCAGGAAGATCCCCTGTAGTAGGAAATACCAACCCACTTCAGTATTCCTGCCGGGAAATCCCATGGACAGAGGGGCCTGGCACACTACAGGCCACAGGGTCACGAAGAGTCTCTTCTGACTGAGCGACCGAGTACACAGACACAAATACTACTAGTCTATAGTGTAGTGTAGTGTTAGTCACCCAGTCATGTTCGACCCTTCGCGACCCCGCAGACTATAGCCACCAGGCTCCTCTGTCCACGGAGTTCTCCAGGCAAGAATACTGGAGTGGGTTGCCATTCCCTTCTCCAGGGGATCTTTCTGACCTGGGGATCGAACCTGGGTCTCCTGCACCGCAGGCAGATTCTTTACCATTTTAGCTACAGAGACGCACTTACCTATAGCAGTATGTAAAGAATCTCACATTACAGAAACTCAACTGAGCATCTGGACTGTATGCAGTACTTGTAGTTATTGATGACTTAATGGATCTTTACAACAGACTAATTACATTTGTTTTCAACATGACAAAGTCATGTGTCCTCTCCAGCTTTCCTGTACATACAAATCACCTGAGGGGTATGGGGAGGGTGTCTTGTTAGAGTACAGATTTTTGTTCAGTGGGTCTCAGTTGGACTTGAAGAGTGCATTTCTAACAGGCTCCCAGGTGATAGCAATACCACTGATCCATGAATATAGAAAAAGTGTTAAGAAAGAAGAGGTAACTAGCAGCTTTTTCACCGATTTTCCAGTTCTCTTTCTAGCTACCCTATGATGTATTATTTCCCCCTTTTTAGAACTGAGGTAAATGATAATTAAAGCTGTTAAAAAACCCAAGTTGAAAGGTAAAGTTTGCCTAGCTGTCAGTCAGTTGTTCATGTGTTTGCTTTGGCCACTATAGCATCTTAGTTTTTGTTTTTGTAGATTTGTACAGATCAGTTTTTCTTCAGTGAAAATTGTTGTTTTCTTTTATATTTAGTTTTAAATTCCATTTGACCTCTCTACTAGGCATTAAGAGTTGCAAGTTTCACTGGAGGGACACTCCCATAGTTCCATTGTAGTCCTTTTCTGAAACATGAAACCTTAAAAAGTTACATGTCTTGAGGAAGATGGCTTTTCATGAAGTTTGTCATGCCCTGGGCAGTTGGTAGAATCCAGTGATGAGGTGGGGAGATTGCCAGAATATTCCAGAGCTGTACCATGCAAAAATAGGTTTTATCTAGAAGTGTGATATAGGTCATCATAATGTATAGTTTTATTTGACTTCTTTATTGCAGTCTAATATTGACATAAAAATATTTCTTTTAGAATGTGAAACACAGAAAGTATGCAAGGTGGAAGGCAACATATATTCATAATTGTTTAAAGAATGGAGAGACCCCTCAAGCAGGGCCTGTTGGGATTGAAGAAGATAATGGTATGTATTTATATAAGTAAAATGATTTAGTGGAATCATAACTGTTCAATATATTATTATTCAGAATTTTTGGAAACCATTTTATTTCCTTCATCAGGTCCAAAATCAGGTGTAAAAGTATAAACTTAGGGACAAGTGAAAAATTAAGGCAAAACTACTCTAATATCTGTTTGTGTCAACAACAGAATGGCTTGGTTTTCTCCTGCATCTGATCAGATTTCATTGCTACATGGGACAGGCAGTCCTTTCGTAATCTATAAAATGTTTCCAAACCATAGAGAAAACTGAAAACTTACTTTTTAATAAGGTGAGTTTTGGAGGGGAAAGAGGGGTAGGTAATACTTTTACAAAATTTGTAATAGAGTATGTAAAAAATATTAAGTGGATTTCTCATTTCCACCATAGTCTTTATCATCCCAGATTCTACTGAAAGCAAAAGAAGTGAATATTTTTTAGTATTTTGTATATCTTTATAGAAATTATTTTTTATAAATTACTAGTAAATAGGAATATATATCCTCACTTTCTTAACACAGTTGGTAAAATACACACTGTTCTATTGATGCATCTGGGTGGTTGGCTTATTTACACATTCACTTAAGATGTTTATTTAGAATTTTATAATACCATTCAGTTAAAAAAAGAAACACTATAGTTGTACATGTAGCTACTACATGTAAACTCTTGCAGCTCTTCTAGAGATGCAGGCTTTCATACAGCATTTCAAGTGAATTTTTGCTATTTCTGAAGAACACTTGTTTATCTTTAGATAGCCTTTTATATATAGCACACCCTTAGAAATCTTTGACACTTGATGTTATTCTTGTTTGCAGAAGAGGAAACTGAGGTTTCAGGTTTTAGCTGTCCTAATTATTAGACTCACAGAGAGGGGAACCAGAACTGGAGTTCTTACTCTAAGTCCTGTGCTCTTTTCACTAACACTACAGTGTGAATACTGTAATACTAAGTTGTTATTAACTGTTTAAAGTGGACTGTTCTAAAGTATGATTAAGTTTTGGGCTTACATCACAACAGTGAAATTGGATTTTTTAAAGTTTATTGCACAACTTTATGTCTCACTTTTTCATTTAATATTTTGGAATGTTTTGCATACTTTTCTCCCTGCTTTAATGCTTTCCGTAGTCAGGATGGTATATGTCAGTACTGCTGTGTACGGAACGACTAGTCATTTCCAGTTGTCCAAGAGAAAAGATCTGAGATCCTTAGCCTAACAAGCAAGACTCACCATGATGTGGCACCAGCCTACCTTACCGGCTTTATTTCCTCCTTCTGTCTCACGTTGGCTTAGTCTGGTAGGACTGCTGCAGCAAAGTACCATAGACTGGACAGCTTGAACAAAAGGTATTTATTTTCTCACAGTTATGGAGGCTGGAAAATCCAAGATCAAGGTCCAGCAGTTTGGTTTCCAGTGAGATTTTAATGTGATTACTCCTTGAAGAAGTTCAAGGGCAATTAGATATTCTACCCAAGATTTCAGAAGAAAAGTCTAGGCTAAAAGTGATATTTTGGAGTTGTCGGTTTAAAAGGAAGAAGTGAAGCTAAAGTAAAATATTGAATAACCCAGGGAGAATGGATTGCATAAGAATTAAAAGCAAAGATGGAACCAGCCCTTCTTCACCTTTACTAATCGCGTTAGATTAGAAACTGAAGCAGAGGCAGTTCTATTATTTTAAGTAAGGTACTTACACATACATGTAGTAAATGTAAAAAGATTTAATATTCATAATTTCAGACATTTATGTCTCAATTCTTAAATACACATTGAAAATGAAAATATCTTTGCTGTTTTAAACATACCATTATACTTTTCAGTAGCATTTCAGAGGTATCATTCTAGGCACATTGAAATACCTAATGATCAGTTTTGTTTTTCAGGTACTCTGAGTATCAATGACTTCTCTCATCTTAAACATTTTAACCTTTTCTCTTGAAAGTAGGAAGTATTACATTTTGATCATTATCATGGTCTCATTTGTTCTGAAATGGTTATTTTAGGTCTTCTGTAATATTGTAGATTGTTAAATATATACTGTATAATTTTTGTTTTAATTTCCCAAAATTAGCTTAAATTGAGCTTATAGTTTTTATTCATTATTTTCATTCCATTTTATAGAGCTTCTGGATAGTAGAAAATTGTTAGCTATAGAACACTAATAATCCTTTAAAATATAAAAAAGAATATTTTCACTATATACTTTCAACCTATTAAATAATTTAAAATGTAGCCTGGTGTCATAATTAGGTGTTAATGTTATAACATCTAACAGTGTCTGCTTAGAAATGGCTTATGGGTCTAAAAGAGGATGTCATGAAATCTGAATATGTATCCAAAACCTTTTCTTTAAAACTGACTTTTCTTTTTCCCAATGTAGCATTGTATTCCTTGTATTATTAAATTTTACAAGATATTCTAGGTATAAAAGATACTATGTTTAATAAAAGTCTAATTTCTGTTGTTCTGTAAGTCTAGTAAAGCTAGTAAAAAATAATAGATACTAGGAACTTCCCTGGTGGTCCAGTAGAAGGTTCCACTGAGCTTCCAATGCAGGGGACATGTGTTCAATCCCTGGTTGGGAAACTAAGATTGTACATGCTGTGCAATGCAGCCAAAAAATAAATACTATATCTTTATTAGTTTAGAGGAAGAGAAAAAAAAGTATTCTTATTTTTGAAAGCAGTACTGTATTACCATATTGTCTAAAAGTACAGAAGGAAGTCATACAATTGATACAAAAAAGCATTCTAGGAAAAATTTAGGTGTAGCTGAAGGGGAATCTGTTAACATTCAAACTCTTGAGTTTCCACATCCACTTGGTTTCAGTATATGCAAAATGGTATTCTTTTTAAATGGTCAACATTAACCTATACTTCAGCAATAAAAACTAATGAAGGTAATTTTGAGGGTTTTTTTCTTTTATTCATTATGACTACAATTTTCTCCATGGCCTTGAACTTATTTATAGTGTTTGCTTTAGAGTTATTTTCCACTAATTTCAATATCTGGGTCACATCAGGGTCTTTTCCTATGTCTCTTTTTCACCTGCCTCTGGTCACATTTTCATCCCTCCCCCCATATCTTTAATTTTTGTTATCAATAACCTTTGTAGCTCCTCTGCATTCACTTAACTTCCTTTGCAAAGTCTTGATTCTTGTTCTAGCAGACAGTTGACTTGCCTAAACTGCCCCTCTTTTCTTTCAGCTTTAAGGCTGTTGCTTTCTTCAGGGCTCCTTAGACCCTTCCCTGAGTCTGCCTGCATAATTCAAGGGCCACATAGGTATTCAGTTGAGGTTCATACAAGCATTTCAAGGCTCAGTTCTCTGCAACTCCTTTTTTTGCATAGACTTTTGGGTACCCTCAGGTGAAAAGCGACATGAAAGCAAACCTTCCCTGGTGAGATTTCTTCTGTCAAGGCTCATCTTCATTCTAATTTCTACCAACTTTTTTTTTTTTTTTTTGGTAACATTTTATTTTGTCTTGGGGTGGAGCTGATTAACAATGTTGTGATAGTTTCATGTGAACAAGGAAGAGACTCAGCCATACATATACATGTGTCCCTTCTCCCCCATACTCCCCTCCCATCTTGGCTGCCACATAACATTGAGCCTTGTTAGTTATTCATTTTAAACATAGCAGAGTGTGCATGTCTATCCCAAACACTCTAACTGTCCTTTGTTCACTCTCCAGTGTCTTTAAAAAGTGTTTTGATTTTTTTTTCCTTCCCAGGATGTTTGTGTTAGAGTTCTCTAATATGGGAAAAAATGTTAGTATGTAGAACATCTACAAGTTCACTTAGTAAAATTCCCCAAAGTGGCTAACTCTTATTACTCCTTTCTACATAGACAGCTCAATGTGAAATTCCATTCCTTTGTTTTTATTGATTAATTTGTTGAGTGACAAACACATTTAATAGCTAGTAAACAATAAATCTTGAGTAAAAGGCAGCTGTCAGAAAATGGCGCTCTTACGGAAAGCATAAATGTGGTATGTTTGCTGAGAAGTCCTCCTTTTTTTTTTTCATAAATTTTAAGAATGAGTTTAAAGAATTTACTTTTAAGAAAAATATATGCATAGATTTTATAGAGTTGGAAAATATTCATTTAAAGAAATGTTATTCATGCCAGGGACAGCTAAGTATTGTAAGAAAAGGAAAAAATTAGAACAATTATTTTAAGAGAAGCTGCTTATCAACTGCATTAAATAGAATTGCACTTGAAGGTTTGTCATGTTCATATATCAAAGGAATATTTGGCATTTTTATTTCAAAATACAGATTTCCTCAACTTATAATGGGGTTATATCCTGATAAACCGATCATAAATTTGAAATAACTATGATTTGAAAATGCACTTAATAACCTACCTTACTAAACATCATAGCTTAGCCCAGCCCACCTTAACCTACAGCTGGGCAGAATCATCTAGCACAAAGTCTGTTTTGTCATACAGTGCTGAGTATCTCATGTAATTTATTGACTAGTATACTGAAAGTGAAAAAGAGAATGGTTGTGAGTATATCAGTTGTTTACCTTTGTGATCTCGTGGCTGACTAGGAGCTGTGGCTCCCACTGCCCAGCATCAGAGAGAATACTATACCACTTATCGCTGCCTGGGAAAAGATCAAAATTTAAAGTATAGTTTCTACCAAAGCCATATCACTTTTACACTACCATTTTAAAAAAAAAAAGATAAAACCATAAATCAAGAACTGTCTGGACCTCATTTAACATTTCATGTATATCATATAGTAGATGTTGAGGAAAATGAAGATGCTGGAGCCACCTCTCTGCCCACTCAGCCACTTCAGCCGTCATCTTCCACATATGACCCAAGCAACATGCCATCGAGCGGCTATACTGGAATCCAGATTCCCCCTGGTGCCCACGCTCCAGCTAATACCCCAGCAGAAGTGCCTCACAGCACAGGTAGGAAGTTGAAGCTTAACAGATTTGAATTCTTCCTTTCATAAATAACAACTGCTCCTCTTATCTTATTTTTGCCTCATAATGATGGTCCTAAAGCACGAAGTGGTCTTTAAATTCCACGCGAACCCACAAAAAAAATTAAATCCTTTTCACTGAAGTTTTTTTTGATTTATATATTCTTTAAATTGAAAGATATTTGCTTTACAATATTGTGTTCATTGAAATTTTAATACTAGTTGTATTTTAATTTTTTTAAAAATGACAGAATATTTATGTGTAATTGATTACCATTTACTTTATATTTTATTAATAAGTATAGTGTCTATGGGCTTCCCCAGTGGCTCAGTGGTAAAGAATCTGTCCACCAAACTGGAGACCCAGGTTCCATTCCTGGCTTGGGAATATCCTGTGAAGAAGTAAATGGCAACCCACGCCAGTATAGGAAATCCCATGGACAGAGGAGCCTCGTGAGCTAAGTCCATGGGGTTGCAACTTGTGCCACCACCACCGGGCCGCATAGTGCCTGTACTTCTCGTGTGTGTTTCCCTTTTCTTTTTCTTCCCTTCCCTTTCTTTCCTTTTCACTGCTGTTCAAGAATAGCACTGAAGTGAGTGGGTCTTATTTATAGGAGTGTCAGTCAGACTCCTACTGTGATCACAAGATCCATTTTTCTCTTGACTCATTTCCCTAAGACCCTGCCTCTACTTTCAATATGGGTATTATTGATGAAGGAGCCAGCTTTGAGGCACAGAACCTCAGTAACAGTGGATTTACAGACAAGTGAAAGGAGGGGTTTCAGGTTTGTTCGTCGTTTTAAATATTACAAACGTCTAAAAATAAACCACAGAAGTGATATCTACTGTCTTTGAATAAATTAGTACTATATACCTTGTTTTCATAGAAAAAAAAATCTGACAAAACTAGTCTCCAAGAATAAGTCAGTGTCAGTAGATAAACTGTTTAAAGTTGCAGACAGCTACTCTTTTGTTTTCTTGTATTGTGGACAGAATCACCTTTACTTCCAAATAGAAGGGCGTTTAAAACCGTAATTTAAATAAAGCTTAACTTTAATAAAATTTTTTTCCAAAAATTGTTTTTAAACTTTTACTTTTATCTCAGCCTATGAGTAATCTATGGTAGTAAACTATGTATTTCAAAATGTTTAATAGAATAAAAGTTGCCTTTGAGCCTTGTTTTCTACTATTTCTGTTATTCACCATTACTTCATTGACTTCCAGATTTTCAGCTTCTGTTTACCCAAACCATTTAGGTTATTTTGCATGAGTTGAACAACATTTAAGTTTTCTATTTTGACCACTGTAGGTGTGTGATTAGTCTCTTCCCTCCTATTTTTCTCTTCCCTTCTATTTTAAAACTTTCAACTTCCTTTCATCTGTAAATACCACAAACATTTCTGTCTTAAGCATATTGATGAACGTGGTTGTTTTAATGCTGATCTCTTTTGTATCACCATTCTCTAAATTTTACCCTGCCTGACTTTTCATTGCGTTATGGTCTATGTAATGGCATTAGTAGATCAATTTGCATTAGTTTTGTAAGTAAAATTTCATGGAACATTGTTTTAAATATTTTATTATCTTTTAGGAATGTTCAGTATTTCCATTGTAGCACAAACTAAGCAAAACCAGCTACATAGATGTATTTGCCTTCAGTAAATACTGCTCGAATATACTAGTAAGTTTAAACACTGACCTAGAGCCTCCAACACTGTCATCCTTACAGAAGGACAAAGTGAGAATAAAATGCACTTGGGAATCACATAGTATTTGTTACTAGCTTCTGCTCCTTGTTAAACCACAAACTCTGCTGTTACTCATCTTTTCTCTCTCTAGGTTTTTCTTCTTTCAAAATGAAATTAATCATACTTCTTATAGTTGTTCCAATTATTAAAGAGGAAAAACTATGAAAATTGATTACTGTGCCTAACACAAAATCAGTGTTCAGCAAATTAGCTTCCTTTTTTTTTTAACCTTCCTTCCTATTTGTGTGCCAAAGAAAGGATATTTAATAGCAAGTTAATGAACACTTAAAATTATTTTGTGAATCAGGAAAAGTATCACAGTTGTGGATAAGGTATTGACCTTACAAAAAGATTGACTAAAGGGTATTATTGCTCAGTGTATCTTAGGGCAGAGTTATGGTATAGGCATATATGCATATATTTACAGTGTGTGTTCAGTTGCTAAGTCTTGTCCGACTCTTTGTGGCCCCATGGACTATCACCCACCAGGCTCCGACTTTGTAGGGCTTTCCCTAGGCAAGAATACTGGAGTGGGTTGGCATTTTTACATATTTACAGGATGTCTATATATCAAACATATGAGATGGAAAGTATACTTCTAGTAGGAGGGTTGTAACAGGTTGAACCACATGACAGTGGTTCATAGGACAGAATAGACACAAACCACGTGTCTGTTTTTGTACAACGGAGGTGGTAGAACATTAATTTCATATATTCAAACTAACAGACTCCTGCTTAGAATATCCAGACATAAAGATAGATATCAAGAAGTAGTCTTCTATTTATTTTAGGAAGTTTTCTGGCATAAATAGTTCATTTGGATCCATTTAAATGTGGCATTAGCCTTATTTTTTTTCCCACTTATGTTCTTTAGCATGAGGCATAAAATTGAAAATCTTAGAATTGCTTTAAGGCATCAGGTATATGTTCTTACAGACTTAGCATTTAAATAATTATTGTGTCTATTTCATAAACTTAGACTAACAGAACTGTATTAGATAGTGCTATCCCTAATTTTCAAACTAAAGAAAAGCCATTTTCCTGAAAAAATATACATACTAGCATAGCTAATAAGTGACAGTCCTAGAATTTGAACCCAAATCTTTCAGATTTTGTGTTTTTGGCACCTCCCTTCTATTTCCCTTCCTCTGAAAAACTAAAGTTCTATCAGATTAAAACCTACATTTCTCATAGTATTTTTCTCCTTAAGAGCTTAGATATGGAAATCACCTGTTTGCTGGCAAATTTTTCTATTACATTTAAAACAGTTTTTAAAAATTAGTTCATAGTTACCCAACAGAAAATGAAATAACATTTTCAGTTTATAAATATAGCAGATGTTTCCCCTCTTACTCACTTCAAGAATGATTTACTTTCTCTCATATAAAGGTCCAGGATGTACTTTTATCAAAGGGAAATCCTTAAGATAGCTGAAAAGAATAGTATGTACTAATATACAGTGTTTAGTTCTTCCACAGAAAAGCAAAGAGGGTGCAAGGAGGGCGGGTTTAGTGATTAAACAGCCAAGTGTTTGGCTCTTTGTGCTTTTACCGCTGTGTACTACCAGATAGAGGTCATACAGCCTACCGTTTTTCCTTCTCTTGAAATATGCTTTCTACAGTCTGTAAATATTGAGGAAGAACATCTCAGTAGTAAATCTAAATAGATGAAAAATTAGTTTAGAATTAATGCAAACCTTTTAATTATAAAGGCATCTCACCTCATATCTAGATCAAAAACTTAGCTCTTCTATTGTTTTTTTAAGTGACAGAACTGCATTTGAGCTCTGCTGTCCAGCCTTCGAACTGTTTTGTATTCTGGCTGACTGTTTCTGTCAGCACTATTTTCCATGATTATTCTGAAGTTTACTCAACCCAGTGATCCTACATTTGCTTATAATGTTCCTCGTAGTTATCACGTCTTTCTCTTTCACTGCCTCTTCAAATGTTACTGCCATTCAGGATTCTGTTTAATTATACTTCTTGCATCATCTTCTCGAGTTTTCTTACCAACACTCATTTCTCTTTTTCTAGAGTTCTGTCAGGAGAACAATTTAGTACTTAATTAGAAGTCATAAAGTATTTAATTTTTGAATGTATATAGTCTCATCAAATAGGCTATGTAAAAACCATCTGCTAAAAATAATTAGCCAGAAGTTACTTGTTAACATTTCTTTTTTGTTAAGTGATAGAAATTTCCAACACACTTCTGCCTTCCCCAGGATTGTTTTTATGGTGACATCACTCCAATATATTCTAGTATAACAGGCTACAATAACAAATGAAACCTTTACAAATTGAGGTAAGAAGGAAAAATAAGTAGCTTAGGGCATTTTTAAAAGATAAATTAACATAAACTAAAAACCGTTCTTACTGATTTAACTGGTATTTATACACTTAGTTCAGCCTCTGTGCTAGGCCCCCACAGGAACATGTCATGGTAACTGCCAAGAACATAGGCCTTGGTCCCTGTACATGGAGACAGACGAGAAGCCATGTCTTCTCACTGCTGCATAAGACTTGTTGAGCAGCCTATACTGTCAATTCAAGGTTTGGTTGAATGACTCTGATCAGAGTTCTTAATAAATGCTGACTATTTGTGGGTTTTTCTTTTTTTAGTATCACTCAAATAAAATTTTATTATAATGCATAATGGTCTTCCCAGGTGACACTAGTGGTATAAAACCCACATGCCAATGCAGGAGACATAAGAGACGCACGTTCGATCCCAGTGTCGGGAAGATCCCCTGGAGGAGGAAATGGCAATCCACTCCAGTATTCTTACCTGGAGAATCCCATGGACAGACGAGCCTGGCAGTCCATGGAGTCACAAAAAGTCGGATATGACTGAAGTGACTTAACACACACATACACATAATACATAATAGATTATCTCTGTAAATTCTCTTTTGTTCTTGTTCAGTAATATTGCCTACTTAATCATCTGGAGATGTGCAAGGAAGCATTTAAAAATTAATGCAGGATGCTGACCAAGGAAACCTTGCCTTCTCCACAGAGAAAGGGGTTTGTTAGGAGGATTTTAATGTACTCAGAAACACAAATTACTTAGTAAGAAATGACATTGATATCCAGATTATCTGTGAAGAGTTGTCAACTTACCCTTTTTTTCCTAAAGATCTGTGTGAAAAATATATGTAGTCACCTACCTGTGTTTTTATGCTCAGCTGCTTCAACTGCCTGGACTTCACTAGGTAGTTTCTAAAGAGCCCTGTTGAATCTTGCATTCTAAGTTTAAAAAAAAAAAAAACATTATATTGTGTAATTATTTGCCTTTGAAAGTTCAAGTTTCATGGGAGAATTATGTCATATGTTTATAACTTAATAAACTAAATTTTGTTAGGGCCTTCCCAGGTGGCACAGTGGCAAAGAATCACCCTGCCAGTGCAGGAGACCCAGAAGACATGGATTTGATCCCTGGGTCAGGAAGATCCCATGGAGGAGGAAATGGCAACCCACTCCAGTATTCTTGCCTGGAAAAGTCCATGGACGGAGGAACTTGGTGGGCTATAGTCCCTGGGGCAGAAAAAAGTTGGACAGGACTGAGCTACTAAGCACACACATATATGTCTATTTTGTTAGCATTTTTTTAAATCAAGCAAAACGTAGTCGTTGAATTGGTCAGTTTAAATTTGTATGTCTCTTGACTTTGCAGTTATATAATTTTTCTTATAAATAAATTCATACATATATATGTATACACTATATAAGATTGTTTGTTAGTATTAGCTACAGCAGAAGATTGGAAACAACCTAAATGTCCTCAGTGAGGGATAGCATTATAAAATGTGTGTTCATGTATGTAATGGAACACTACTATATTTACCCATTAAAAAGAACAAGGCAGGTTTATATATTTTAATCTGGAATTATCGCTAAGGCATATTATGTGAAAAATGCAGAGAATAGTACAGTATGCAGACATATTACCATTAGCAAAATATTAATATATTAATAACACATGCTGAAGTATGCCTTCTTCACAGAGTGAGGAGTTTGACCAGAAGATTTTGATTTAGGCAAGAACACAGATTTCTTAGCAAAGTACATTTCTTTATTATACATGCATACACTGGTCTGAAAATACACATATTGTTATGTAAATAGAAGGGTGCCCTAAAAATAGTGATATCCCTCAAGAGGAATAGAATGAGAGGAAAGCTTTTCACTTTTTTCCACCCTTTTCGGGGTTTTGTTTGTTTGTTCTTTGGCTATTTAAAATTTGTACTTTTCATCCATACCCCTTCATACTTTGGAAATTTTTGTTCCGTTTTTAGTTAAAAAGCAAGATTTGTATGACTTAGTAAAAATAGCACCAAGGCTGTGAAAGTGAAACTAGTTTGCCAAAACAAAACTGAATGATATAAAATAGTATATATTTAAACTGTTTTTCCTTTGGATGGGAAATAATAAGGTCCTTCAAAGTCAAGAAATCTTTCAAGTAAAATTCGTGCCTGCAGAATATATTTGAGAACTTAAGTCAAACCATAGCTCTAGAACTCTCATTGCCCCTAAAAACTTCCCAGTTTGTTTTCTCTCTCTCTCCTGCTCCTTTCTTTTGTCCTAGTGTCTTTCCTACTTTACGATACTGCTGTTTAGTTGCTAAGTTATAGTCTGACTGTTTGCAACCCCATGGACTATAGCAAGCCAGGCTCCTCTGTCCATGGAATTTTCTAGGCAAGAATACTGGAATGTGTTGTCCTTTCCTTCTCCAGGGGATCTTCCCAACCCAGGGATCGAACTCTCATCTGCTGCTTGGCAGTCAGATTCTTTACTACTGAGCCACCTGGGAAGCCCCCTACTACACATTGCCTATTCAGATTGAACCTCTTAGCTTGGGGCAGCAGAATCCTGGTTTCCATTTGAGTCTGTTGATTGAGAGTAATCAGCTTTTCTTCTTCATTTGCTTTCTTGTTGATTGAATCATCTTGTTAATTGAATAATTTTTGTTAATTGAAAGTCTTTGGAAGTCTCCACAGTTTATGTTAATTTTTTAGATGATTTAATAGTCTTCAGTGTATTACTTAGCATTAATCAAGAATGCTAGTTATTCACTGAATATGATATTCATGACAAGTTCTAATAGGAAGTCATAACTAATTGCTCCTTGGGTATGTAAAATATTATCTTAAAAACATATAAACTGGAAAATTGGAATATATAATTTGTAAATTTCATTGACAGAGGTGAAATGGGACTCATTCCATAAGTTAAACTAAATCATAATTATATCCTACCTTGTCCTCAAAATTATTCAGTTATTTAAGAAATTAAAAGATGGGAAGGGAATCTGTTACTTCTACAGATACATGGTAAGCTTTATTGAGAAGCACCTTGAAGAAGTAGATGTGATAGAAAATGAGAAATATATAATAAGAATATATATTACCTCATAACACATCTATGTAAATGCTCAAAATATATTTTTCTGCATATTTCCTATACCAGCCTCCAACATCAAATAAGATGTATATCAAATTACAGTCCATTGAGATTTCAGGAAAGTAATCAAGTGAAGTAATGAGAGTCTTCCATGATCCTCTGAGTGCTTTCCTAATATATAATTAAGAGGATTGAGGGTGTAACACTTCTGTACTCATCTGTGGTTTTCTGATTTGCAGGTGTAACAAGTAACACTATCCAGCCTACTCCACAGACTATTCCGGCCATTGATCCTGCACTCTTCAGTACAGTTTCCCAGGGTAAGTCAGCTATTTTATGAGGTATAGTGTATCTCCTATTTGGGGTCATTGTTTTGTGCTTTTATCTTGGGATGACTGTATCTGAATGTCTAGGTAATTTGAAATACAGTTCTTTAAATGCCTTTATTCACCAAATTCTCCAATAAACCAAGATTATTTCTTAGATCAAAAATATTTAAATCCAAAGGCGTTTCCCCCCCCTCCCTTTTTTTAACAATTCCTTTTTTTATGTACTGCGGGGTATAGTGGTACAAACATGTAACCAAAGCTATCGTGGAAGCTTCTGTTAGTTTAGTTCAAGATTACCTCGTGATTTGATTACAATCTTCTTTACCTGCACTGAGTTAGTAGATTATCTAAGAAGAGAGAAACTAACCACAGTTGAAGATAGAAGTCTCTGAGGATTGTTATTTTGATTGATTGGTTCATCAGGCTAAGTGATTATTTTATTAATTCCAATCTTTCTAGCTTTTCTGGAAAGAGAACAACTTGGGTGTTCTGTTTGTTTAATTTAGTCTTTTTCAGAATTTTCTTCATATGTCTGATGAGATTAGTCCTTTTATATGTAAGATGAAGACCTTGATTGGTTACTTTCAGTAGCTGTCATTGAATTTCCCCTGATGTTATGTCTGCAGGTCTGTTTTCCCACTTGATTTTTCTGTTCTCTCTTGTGAAAACAGGCTATTCAGCTTCCTCCTGCATCTCAGCCATGGATAAAGAGATTTTTTTCTTGGAGGGGAATGGCAAGGGGTGTACCACACATACCTTGTCAGTCCTAGCTCTATCTAGGAGGTTAATTCCATGATTTTAGAGAGACATTCTCTATCTTTTTAACCTAGGGTGCCATGTGAGAGATGGGAATGCAATAGGGCAAAGGATGTGCACGTATGCAGAGGGTGATAGAGTGAGGAAGGTTAGACTGATGGTGTAAAGACCCCTAACCCCACTCCTCATATAGCTAGACCATCTCTGAAGTTTCTCTAGGTAAGCTCCACATATAGGCCTCCTAAAAACATGTTTTGAATTGGAATGTTTTTCCACTCTTATCTAACAGCATGTGTGTTAGCCACTCAGTCGTGTATGACTCTTTGCAACTCCATGGACTGTAGCCCACCAGTCTCCTCTGTCCATGGAATTCTCCAGGCGAGCATACTAGAATGGGTTGTCATTCCCTTCTCCAGGAGATCTTCCTGACATAAGGATCAAACCCAAGTCTTCTGCACTGCAGGCAGATTCTTTACTGTCTGAACCATCAGGGAAGCCCATCTAACGGCATACCTCCATTTAATTTCTAGTTTTCTAGAAATTTCTTTAAATCTCTTGTCAGTTACCTGTTCCAGTTTTTTACAGTGTTTGACTTCACTGCTTTTCCTTCAATTTTAGGATTTATTTCCTTGTGTTTTGCCTTATCATTTTAATATGGTTTCAAAAGAAAAAATTACATATGCTAAGTCTGCCATCTTACCCAACCAAACTGTCAGGTATGAATGCAGAATGCTGCTGCTGCTGCTAAGTCACTTCAGTCATGTCCGACTCTGTGTGACCCTATAGATGGCAGCTCACCAGGCTCCCCCGTCCCTGGGATTCTCCAGGCAAGAACACTGGAGTGGGTTGCCATTTCCTTCTCCAGTGCGTGAAAGTGAAGTCACTCAGTCGTGTCCGACCCTCAGCGACCCCATGGACTGCAGCCTTCCAGGCTCCTCCGTCCATGGGATTTTCCAGGCAGGAGTATTGGAGTGGGGTCCCATTGCCTTCTCCGTGAATGCAGAATAAATATTGTTAAATATGTAAGGATTCTGAAGTTTCACCTACCACATACTGTTTCTAAAGAAGTTACCAGAGGATATGCTCCATCAAGAGAACAATGATAACCAAAAAAAGAAATATGAGATATAAGAAATGGTGAAATTAATCGTATGTCACCTAACAGAAAAAATTCCATTGACAACTTTTCCATAGGCTTGAAAAGCAGTTGCTCTAAAATTAGAAAACCAATTTCTTAAACCTCCTTTAAGAAAACTGAAGTGGATTCCATGCAATATATACAATAAAAAGCTGTAGAATGTGAAAGAAATGGATAAGAAACCATAGAATTTGTCTGCCAAGAAGAATGAAAATATCCAAGAAAACATTTTAAATTGTACAAGAAATTTCAAGTAAGAAGCAAACTGAAATATGCCATGATTTTGAACAATAATAGAATTATGAAATATAAGAAAAGGGATTTTGTTTGACTTGGACACAAAGAACATTCTCCTTGAAATGGCATAGGCTTATCACAAACAGTATTTTATTCAAGACAGAATATAAATCAACACTGACAAGTTGAAGGTAGAGAGAGGTATTTCAAGAGGTTGAAAGGTGGAATAAAAGAAGGCTGTATTTAGGGGGAGTATCCAAAAGTGAAATGTTGACATTTTTGCTAGAGTTGATGAAATAAGACAGAAGTAAGCAGCTAAGCAACTTGAAAAAAAATAATAAATTTAGGAGGAGACAGGGTAAGAAAGAAGGAAAGAGTGTACATGGGTAAATCCTTTACCTTCTATAGCAGAGAGGAGGCCTTACAAGTAGCTGAGAAGAGAAGCGAAGCAAAAGGCAAAGGAGAAAAGGAAAGATACACATCTGAATCCAGAGTTCCAAAGAATAGCAAGGAGAGATAAGAAAACCTTCCTAAGTGATCAATGAAAAAAAACAGTAGAATGGGAAAGACTAGAGATCTCTTCAAGAAAAGTAAATATACCAAGGGAACATTTCATGCAAAGATGGGCACAATAAAGGACAGAAACGGTGTGGCCCTAACAGAAGCAGAAGATATTAAGAAGAGGTGGCAAGAATACATGAAAGAACTATGCAAAAAAAGATCTTCATGACCCAGATAACCACAATGGTGTGATCACTCACCTAGAGCTAGACATCCTGGAATGTGAAGTCAAGTGGGCCTGAGCAAGCATCACTATGAACAAAGCTAGTGGAGGTGATGGAATTCCAGCTGAGCTATTTCAAATCCTAAAGGATGATGCTGTGAAAGTCCTGCACTCAGTATGCCACCAAATTTGGAAAACTCAGCAGTGGCCACAGGACTGGAAAAGGTCAGTTTTCATTCCAGTCCCAAAGAAAGGCAATGCCAAAGAATGCTCAAACTACCGCACAATTGCACTCATGTCACACGCTAGCAAGGTAATGCTCTAAATTCTCCAAGCTAGGTTTCAACAGTTCATGAACCAAGAACTTCCAGATGTTCAAGCTGGATTTAGAAAAGGCAGAGGAACCAGAAATCAAATTGCCAACATCCACTAGATCAAAGAAGAAGCAAGAGAATTCCAGAAAAACATCTATTTCTGCTTTATTGACTATACCAAAGCCTTTGACTGTGTGGATCACAACAAACTGTGGGAAATTCTTCAAGAGATGGGAATAGCAGACCACTTTACCTGCCTCCTGAGAAATCTGTATGCAGATCAAGAAGCAATAGGAAAAACTGGACATGGAACAACAGACTGGTTCCAAATTGGGAAAGGAATACATCGAGGCTGTAAGTTGTCACTCTGTTTATATAACTTATATGCAGAGTACATCATAGGATATGCTGGGATGGATGAAGCTCAGACTGGAATCAAGATTGCTGGGAGGAATATCAATAACCTCAGATATGAAGATGACACCAACCTTGTGGCAGAAAGTGAAGAGGAACTAAAGAGCCTCTTGATGAAAGTGAAAGAGGAGAGTGAAAAAACTGGCTCAGTACTCAACATTCAAAAAACTAAGATCATGGCATCTGGTCCCATCACTTCACTGCAAATAAATAGGGAAACAGTGGAAGCAGTGAGAGACTTTATTTTCTTGGGCTCCAAAAAATCACTGCAGATGGTGACTGCAGCCATGAAATTAAAAGACACTTGCCTCTTGGAAGAAAAGCTGTGACCAACCTAGACAGCTTATTAAAAAGCAGAGACATTACTTCCCAACAAAGGTCCATCTAGTTAAAGCTGTGATTTTTCCAGTAGTCATGTGTGGATGTGAGAGTTGGACTGTAAAGAAAGGTGAGCACCAAAGAATTGGTCCTTTTGAACTGTGGTTTTGGAGAAGACTTGAGAGTCCCTTGGACTGCAAGGAGATCAAACCAGTCAATCCTAAATATTCAGGAATATTCAGGAATATTCAGTCCTGAATATTCATTGGAAGAACTGATGCTGAAGTTCCAATACTTTGGCCACCTGATGCAAAGAACTGACTCATTGGAAAAGACCCTGATGCTGGGAAAGATAGAAGGCTGGAGGAGAAAGGGAGGACAGAGGATGAGATGGTTGGATGGCATCACCGACTCAGTGGACATGAGTTTGAGTCAACTCTCAGGAGTTGGTGATAGACAGGGAAGCCTGGTGTGCTGCAGTCCATATGCTTGCAAAGAGTCAGACACAACTGAGTGACTGAATTGAACTGAAAAACTTATAAATCAAGAAACAATGGTATAAGATTATCATTTGGAGTTAGGGAAATAACCTAGAGAAAACAAAATCATTATTTGGTTTAAAGAGAAATCCCTGTATACCCAGTTGATAAAACTATGTCTTTCCAAGGTTGATATATCTGATCTTGACAGAGGACTGTTCAGTTGTTAAGTCATGTTTGACTCTTCAACCCCATGGACTGCAGTACACCAGGTTTCCCTGTCCTTCACTGTCTCCTGGAGTTTGCTCAAAATCATGTCTATTCATCGGTGATGATATCTAACCATCTCTTCCTCTGCCAACCCCTTCTCCTTTGCCTTCAATCTTTCCCAGCATCAACATCCTTTCCAGTGAGTCAGCTCTTCTCATCCGGTGGCCAAAGGATTGGAGCATCACCTATAGCGTCAGTCCTTCCAGTGAATATTCAGGGTTGATTTCCTTTATAATTGACTGGTTTGATCTCCTTACAGTCCAAGGGACACTCAAGAGTCTTCTCCAGCACCACAGTTTGAAAGCATCGATTCTTCAGCACTCAACCTTTATGGACTGACTCTCACATCCATACATAACTACTGGAAAAACCATAGTTTTGACTATATGGACCTTTGTTCACAAAGTGATGGCTCTGCTTTTTTTTTTTTTTTTTTTTGGTCTCTGCTTTTTTAATACACTGTCTAGGTTGGTCATAGCTTTCCTTCCAAGGAGCAAGCAGTTTTTAGTTTTATGGCTGCAGTCCCTATCCGCAGTGATTTTGAGATACAGATGTGAGAGTTGGATTATAAAAGAGGCTGATCTCCAAAGAATTAACGCTTTCCATATGTTGTGCTGGAGAAGACTCCTGAGAGTCCACTGGACTGCAAGGAGATCAAACCAGTCAGTCCTAAAGGAAATCAATCCTGAATATTCATTGGAAGGACTGAAGTTGAAGCTCCAGTATTTTGGCCACATGATGCGAAGAGCTGACTCATTGAAAAAGACCCTAATGCTGGGAACGATTGAGGGAAGGAAGAGAAGCAGGGGACAGAGATGAGATGGACGGCATCATTGACTCAATGGACAGGAGTTTGAGCAAACTCCCAAAGGTATTGAAGGACAGGAAGCCTGGCATGTTGCAGTTCATGGAGTTGCAAAGAGTCAGACACGACTTAGCGACTGAACAACAACAACAGTCTGTGATTCACAACAGTGAGGACCAACTATGATTGTAATCTTTAATACTCAACAAGTATTTGGAGGCTGTGTATATGTAACACACTGGTCTAGTTACTGTATGTAGATGTATAAGTACGTTATTTTAAAATCGTAAATTTAATGTTTAATTCTGTATGAACTTAATATTTTTTTAAGTGAGAAATAAAGTAAATATGGCTTTTTTATAGTCATTCATTGAAGTTATTCAACACTTACAAGTGCCTGAAAACTGGGTTAGAAACTCTAGGATATATTACTTCAGCATTCTTTTTTGAAAATTTTAGAAAATATTAATTTGGATACGAATTTAGTATCAGAGTATCTAGAACTGCTACATAACTTTGAAGTAGGACTTCATATGTCAAAATTTTCATTTTATGCTTTATTTTCTGGCAAAATTAAAAGCAACTAAAAGAAAAGCAATTATATTTATATATGTTCATTTAGAAAGGGAATCAAAATATATTATCTTTTCTTTGTATTCTGTACCCCCAACCTTCTGATCAGTTCTTAAGAGTCCTCATAAAAATTTCTAAAGAAAATGGTATTTATTTCCAAAGATAAGACACAAAGTTTTTAATTTCACTTTTAGGAATATATATTCAAATCTAAATCTTAGATTAAATATTTTCAGTATGATTTTTTTTTTTTTACCCAAATTGTTTGGCTGGGTCTATCCATGTTAAATATATGTGTATCTAGATAGAAAGCTTGATGAAAATCAATTTTAAACAAAGAACTAATAAGGATTGTTTAGGTTTGATTGTGTAGTTTAATGATATGTTTTAGTTAATCCTTAACCCTTTACATGCTTAAAAAAATTTAGATAATGTATGTGATATTTGTATAAAGTTTGTTACTTAATTTTCTATTTATATGTATATTCTAGTTCAAATGAGGTTTGAATGTCTTAGACTGTGTATATTGTTCCATAAAAAGAGATTCTCAACAGTTCTGACATAAATACCAAAGCTGCTTTCCTTGTTTTATACAGAATATGAATATATAATTTTTTGCAGTTAATTTGCCAATATATAAAGGCTTCCAGTTTATGACTTCTGGAAGGAAAATCTTACTCATATAAGTCATTATGCATTGGCATACATATAGTTTATATTAATAATTAAATTTAAAAGCATAAAGAAAATTTATTCAAATACAACTAAGGGTTGGGAAAAGACCTTCATATTTTTATATAAACTTAAACATTTTCTGTAATCTTGAGTATAAGCATTTACCTAACCTAAATAACACTTTTTATATTCTTTATAAATGTTTTCATTACTCTATTTTTCTCTTAGGAGATATCCGACTAACACCAGAGGACTTTGCTAGGGCTCAGAAATACTGCAAGTATGCTGGCAGTGCTTTGCAGTATGAAGATGTCAGCACTGCAGTGCAGAATCTGCAGAAGGCCCTCAAGTTACTGACTACAGGCAGAGAATGAAGCCTTTGTACAACATCCGTGCATTTTTGGCTTAAAGAACTAACAGTCCACTACTCTATCTTCAGCCTATCAGGAGCACAGTTTTAAGGAAGACTTCAGTTCCATTGACTTTAACAATGAAATCTGTGTCTGTGTATCAGATTCCTATTGAAGTATTCATCAGCAGCCTCAACCAGTTTTCATTGTCCATTTAGTGGATCCAGTAGTCTCTGAGTGTATAGCTCTCTAATGTGAGCAAGGTCCTATAAATGCCCACTGAACCCTGCTTGTTCAAAACATGAAAACACTTCTATAAAATGTATTGGGAATTAGCTTTGAATCTTTATTTAAATAAATGAAGGAATCTTATAATCTCTAATTTGAACAAACAGACCATAATCACTTTGCTATAAAATTCTGAACTTAACTTTTAATAGACTGCCAGAATATTCCAGATTAGAGATCATATTTTGGTTTTCCTCAAGATTAAACAGATATGAATGTTCTAAACTGGTAGATGAATCTGAAAGAGACTATATTCAAAATTTCAGTTTATACTCAAATGGAGCTATGCTAAAAAATAAAATGTTCATGAAAGGAAAAAATAATGACGTAAAGAGGTAGCATCAATTCTAGACATAAGAATAATGTTGGTTGCTCAGCTGTTTTCCCTTAGCCATTGACACTTAAGGTGAATTGGTATTTGCTTCCTAGGCAGTTTGACTGCATGTATTAGAGAATGAAAACAAGATGTTTGTAGTAATGCCTGGAAACTTGGTGCTTTTGAGTTAAGGTTCTCTGCTGCTATGGAATGGATTCCATAGAGTATATAGCTACGAATGATGCAGATTGTAAGAACATGATTCTCAGTTGTTGAGTTTATAAGTTTTTTGTGGGGAATTATGAACTTACTGTGTCACCTGCATTTGTGCTGTGTAAAAAATAAATACAAGGTTTCTTTTAACTAGTTTGACTTGTTGCAGAGCCAGATATCATTTTTGCATGCTGAAATTGTCACATTTTTAAAGTCAGTTTTTAAAATGAGAGAAATTTGGCAGATTTACCTGAAATTTATCTGATATATTTCATTCATTACACTAATATTTGGAATCTTTTAACATAGGGGTCAGCAAACTGTGGTCTGTGGGCTGACCACTTGTATAAATAAAGTTTTATTGAAACTGAATTATTTATTTTTTGTGCTTGGTTGCTTTCCATGACTGCAGAATTATACGGCCTGCCAGTCCAAAATACGTACTACTTATTCCTTTATGGAAAAGTTTGCTGACCCCTGTTCTAACAGGCTATTTGGAAGAAAATGAATCATTAACTCATAATGTCTTTCTGTTTTCCTTTGCATAAGTATAGTGCTATTGTATAGAGTTTGATAGAATGAATATGCAGAATAAACAGTTTTAAATTATTATAAAAACAAGCCCCACATAAACAAGCCTCCTGAAAAATATTTTCGTGTCTTTCACAGCTAAATTCTTAGAACAGTTGTAGAGTACAACATTTGCATGTGCAATTCCAGGGTTCTGATACAGCTCTTTGGAACTTTATTGAAATAGAAAAATGACTTGGATGATCTTTTATGTTATAAAAGGTAAATATAAAGTATAGCTCAGCAAATTTTTGTTCAGATCCTAACATGTCTGGCCACTGGGAATAAAACTGTCTCCTCCCATTTCACACACTACCTGTTGCTCCCAGTTGGGAGAGCGCATGGAGAGGAGAAGATGGTATGAAAACCATAGAGAAGTGGGCTTTGTCTTAGCAACTCCTATCTGTAAAATGGAGGTGACACCACTAGCCACCTTAGAGTTCAATATGAAAAGTGAAATACTACACATGAAATACTCAGCAAATAGTAGCATTCCATAAATGTTTATTGTTACTAACATTAATGTTGCAATGATAATGAAATTGATAATTAATTTCCTGAATATCAGGAAATCCCAGTTGTCTCTGCAGCCCATTACTCTAAAATGCTTTTTTGCAGGAAGAGATTGATCTATAAAGGTTTTTTAACTTTGTGATTCTGCATATAAAATCTGACAGGAGAAAGAAATTTTCTGATATATCACTAGGGTTAGGTAGTTTTCATTTGGTCAATCAGCATGTATTTATTGAGCAGCTGCTATGTGCCTGGTATTGTTCTTTGCATGAGGAAACAGCAGAAAACAAGAAAGAAAAAAAAAAAATCCCTGTCTCAGAATTGTATTCTAATAGGGAGGAAATAGATAAAAAAAGAATATCATATATTATATTCAACCAGTCGCATTTGAAAGAAGCACTTTAGGTAATCTGGTAGCCCCTCAAGTTTGAGTAGTCTACCCCTACTCCTATCAGATTGAGTCTAGGAGGAAGATTCCCCTAAAGTGTGGTCACTGGACCCCATCAGCATCACAACAGGAATTTGAAAGTTCTGGAATCACATTTTAGGAACTTCCATATTAGACAGTGATAAATCCTCTAGAGAACACCAGAGTATGTAATGGGAAATGCTTGGGTGTGTGTGTGGGCCTGTGCACAATTAAGTAAGATAGGCTAGGCCTCACTGAGGTGACTGTTGAGTGAAAAAGGAAAGGAAGAGCATTCATGGCACAGGGAGGTCACAAGAGAAGAGGTAAGAGGAGAAAAGTGAGGAAGGCTGATGAAGGAGTGAGAAGCTCAGGAT
This sequence comes from Ovis canadensis, assembly GCF_042477335.2. Taxonomy (NCBI): domain Eukaryota; kingdom Metazoa; phylum Chordata; class Mammalia; order Artiodactyla; family Bovidae; genus Ovis; species Ovis canadensis. Next base: position 77,747,610 of record NC_091252.1, read on the forward strand.
CACACAGGATTTTTGTGAAAGACTTGGCTTTTCCTCTGACCAAGATACGGAGCCAAAGGATTTGGACAAAAGAGTAACCTGGTAAGACTTTTTAAAAGGATTATATTGCCAACTGTGTTGAGACAAAGACCATAATGTGGACAAGGGTGGAAACTGCAAGATGAGTTAAAAGTATTATGGGACTTCCTGGAGATCCACTAGTTAAGAATCTGCCCACTAATGCTGGAGACACGGGTTCAATCCCTGGTCTGGGAAGATTCCACATGCCATGGGCAGCTAAGGCTATTGAGCCCATGCTCCAGAGCCCTTGCTCCACAACATCAAAAGCCAGCACAGAGAGAAGCCCATGCAGCACAACCAAGAGTAGCCCCGACTCATCACAACTAAGACCCAGCACAACCATAGGTAAGCGAGTATTGTAATAATTAAGGTGAGATGTCACAATGGCTTAGATCAAGGATAGAAGTGGAGGTTATAGGATGTAATAGGTTTCTGGCTATTTTTTTTTTAAAAAAAGAGAGCCACAGTATTTCTGGTAAAGTGGATCTGACACATAGGCATAGAAGGAATGAAGGTTGATCGCAAGATTTTAACAAGTGCTTGGAAGGAGTGAGTAGTCTTTAATAGCAGTGGGGAAAGTGGCCGAATTCTGCTGACATTTAAGGCTGAAATGCAATGTTCCCAAGTTCTTGTGACCATCCCAAGTAAAACTACTTGATAACATTGTTTTGTCGATACAGACAGAGGAGGAAGGAAAAATAAGATAAGTTCTGTCTACATTGATTGTCAACAGACATCTCACCAAATCACTGCTGAACTGGAGCTAGAAGCCAAGAATGGTTCCCAAGCCTATGGTCAAGGAAGTTTACAGGCTTCAAGATTACACCAAGCAAAAGACCCTGGTTGCAGGTCTAGTGTTCATATAATTTATTTACATATGACTTCTAGAAATCTGATGTTACTGTGTGTTGGTTCAGAAAAGGTTATGTACTATCCTTTCTAAAGAAATTTAAATCCTAATAGCAGTGTTAACATCTGCAACTCTGAAAGAACAATAACTGGGTGTTGAACAATGACTTGGGGTTGAATAGTTATCTGCAGAGCTTTCTCTGTACCCCATTCCCATTTTTTTTTTAACTTGACTCATTTTATGTTCCAAAGCAATTGGATCAGATACCTAGTTTGGATCATACGTAAACCTCCAGCAGTAGAGAAGTTTTCTCTTAGATCATAAAATTTTAAGGCACCCTTCATAAGGAGGGTAAGCATACCTGGTTGGTTGTAATCTTTGATATCTGTGTGGGATTCTGAGACTAACAGCTCATTTAATGGAGTATTCTTATGAAGGACATTTCAACCAAGTGACACTTTTACAATAGTGAGTATAATAACTAACATTTGAGTATTTACTAAATACCAGGCACTGATTTGAGTATTTTACATGTATTCATTTAATCTTGCCAGTGATCCTAAGAGGTGAGTCCTGTTTTACAAATAAGAAAACAACCACAGGATAGTAAATTTGCCTCCCAGGTGGCACTAGTGGTAAAGAACCCACCTGCCAATGCAGGAGACATTAAGAGTCGCAGGTTCAGCCCCTGATTTGGGAAGATACCCTGGAGTAGGAAATAACAACCCACTCCAATATTCTTCCCTGGAAAATCCCATAGACGGGAGCCTGGCAGTCTACAGTCTATGGGGCTGCAAAGAGTCAGACATGACTAAGCTCACACACACACACACACACACACACACACACACACACACACACACAGCTTAGTATTGAAATTTTCTAAGCTCACACTGCCTATTTCAGACAATATTATCACCCATGTAGGTACAGGATCAGTTAAATTATTATGAGAAAAGCGAGATGTTATCAAGTTCACTGGACAATTCCTTTTATTAGTGAGAAGCATAGCAACTAGACTTTCCTGGACGATATGTTCCAATCATTAGTAACTGTGGGTGAGCCTGTGGCCTGAAAGCAAATGGACTTTGAGGCCAGGGAGAAAACAGGCAGATTTGATGACTGGTGTGATGAATTTATGTGTCATCCTGGAGAGAGTCCCACATCACTTAGGAAGTCCTGGGTTTCCCAGGCATGCCAGTTTTTCTTAATTTTAAACAAAATATTTTTCCTAACTATGTAGCCATCACTTACACAGATTTCAAATATATGGACTTCAAAATAAAATTAATGTTTATTATCAGTTGGTTCTTCAAATTAAATTTCTGCCTGAAAGTCAGACAGGAACACCTATCCCTTACTTTAGGTAATCCCTTTAAGTTGGGAGGAAAGACTCGATTGCATAACAATAATCCATGAATACAACTTTCTAGAGAACTGTCTTCATACTGATGCTGAAAGCTCAACCTCTCTGCACTGGAGCTGAACTGAATCTCAGAGACAGAACTTTGGGTGAAGTAGAAAAGGATAGCTTTATTGCTTTATTGCCAGGTGAAGGGGGAAAGCAGGTTCTTGCCTTGATAATTTATGTGTCTCAACCAGGGAGGATGTGATGAGAAATTTTATAACAATGGTTCAAAGATGGGGTTGCTGACAAGAGTTGGTTGTGTGCAGGGCTGGGATGATCAGTCTCCTAATCTTGATGCACCTCAGGTGGTTTCTTGTGTACTCCTCATTTTATTACCAACTGTTCGAATCCACCCTTTGGAACACACAGAAGGTCATGGAGGCTGGAGTCTTGAGTCTTGCCTACTAGAGTAGTAGCTGTAGAATAAAGAAATCCACCCCAGAACCTCCCCCTACCCCCTCCAGGTTTCAATAGCTCAGCAATATTGAGAGATGTTATAAAAATGTTAGTATCATTCATTGTTCAAAAATATTAATATGTATTGAGCATCTCCCATCAATTAAAGTTTAATGTTATAATGCTATACTGGAGGTTATGTATGAGACTATACTCATTCTTCCTGAAGAAAGAAAAGTCCTCGGAAAAGAGATTGACCTGCAGGTTTGCCCGATAGAGAAGCAGGAAGAACTTAGCAAAACTAAAACATGAGTGTCTGCATGGAGGAAAAAAAATGTTAGAAATTCAGGGAATTTGAGTAATTTAGTGTTGCCATGGCAGATGGCCTGTCAACACCAAAAATAACAAATGTGAGATTGCACATGTGGGAAGATGTTCGTTCAGTTCAGTTCAGTCGCTCAGTCGTGTCCAACTCTTTGCCCCATGGGCTGCAGCACGCCAGGCTTCCCTGTCCATCACCAACTCCCAGAGCTTACTCAAATTCAATGTCCATCGAGTCAGTGATGCCATTTAACCATCTCATCCTCTGTCGTCCCCTTCTCCTCTTGCCTTCAATCTTTCCCAGCAGCAGGATCTTTTCTAGTGAGTCAGTTATTTGGATCAGGTAGCCAAAGAATTGGAGTTTCAGCTTCCACATCAGTCCTTCCAATGAAGGACTGATTTCCTTTAGGATAGACTAGTTGGATCTCCTTGCAATCCAAGGGACTCTCAAGAGTCTTCTCCAACACCGTAGTTCAAAGGCATCAATTCTTCGGTGCTGAGATGTCTTTATAGTCCAACTTTCACATCTATTCATGACTACTGGGAAAAACCGTAGCTTTGCCTAGACGGACCTTTGCTGGCAATGGACTGAACAGTCCTCCCCTACCCCAACTAAAACTTCACAGGATGAAGCCCTGCCTCCTAATGTGTCTATATTTGAAGCTATGACCTTTGGGGAGGTAATTAAGGTTAAATGAAGCCCTGAGAGTGGGGCCCTAGGTCCACAGGGTTGGTGTTCTTAGAGAAAAGAGACACCAGAATTCTCTCCATGCAACCCCTGTGGCTCAGCTGATAAAGAATCTGCCTCCAATGCAGGAGACCTGCGTTCGATCCCTGGGTTGGGAAGATCCCCTGGAGAACGGAAAGGCTACCCACTCCAGTATTATGGCCTGGAGAATTCCTTGGACTGTATAGTCCATAGGGTCAGAAAGAGTCGGACATGACTGAGCAACTTTCACTTTCACACATAGAGAAGCTATGTGAGGGCACAATGAAAAGGCAGCTATCTATAAACCGGGAGCGGGGGGTGGGGGTGGAGGAGAAGATTAGTGGAATATTGCTGTTCCTCTGGGCAGGGAATTTTCTGCTGCCATTGCAAAGACTGCCAGTGAGCAAAAATCTGATGGAGAATATTAACAGGGACAATGAAAAGGTGCTCAATCAAGAGGACATAACAGATCTTCAAAATAATGAAGCAAAAACTAACATAATTTCAAGGAGAAATAGACAAATTTAAAATTATAATTGGAGATTTTAATTCCCATCTTGTTAATTGATGGAATAATAAGAAAATATGGCCCTTAAAATTGGTCTATGACCCTGAATAAAATCAATATATCTTTTTTCTTCCTGCAGTGGGTTCTGTTTGCTTTTCTTCTTTTGGAGTGACTCTTACATAGGATGATATGAAAATGAATTTCTGACCCTTTTTCTCATAACTGGAGATATTATTTCTACAAGTGTGAAGATTGCAAGCAATGTGTCTGCCTTCTTTGATGCTGAATTTAAAGGAAAATATATGGTGTGTCATGTTATTTACAAATGGGTATGCATACATACATATATATATATTATTATTTTAGTATTTTCTTGAGACACTGAAGACTGGCTTCCCTGGTTGCTTAGTGGTAAAGAATCCACCTGCCAATGCTAGAGACTCAGGTTTGATCCCTGGGTCAAGAAGATCCCCTAGAGAAGGAAATGACAACCCACTCCAGTATTCTCTCCTGGGAAATTCCATGGACAAAGGAGCCCCAGTCCATGGGGTCGAAAAGAGTCATTCGCAACTTAGTGATGAAACAACAATTTATGTAATATGTAGTTATATTTATATAAATTACATATATAATTACATATATTACATATGTATACAAAATCTGAGAGTTTCTACTATAGTGATTCAGAATACATTTTTTTCCAAATTATTTAGTTGACAGACTTGAAAACAGAAAGTCAAGGGATCTTTATAAAGAGTGTTTCAAGACAATGTTAGGAAACAAATGAGATTGTTTATTGAATGACAGTAATCCTTTTGAAGATTATTTTTGGAATTATTTGGATCTAGAAAGCAAAGAAAATCATTATAATTTTTCTATTAAAATTATCCTCATCTGCTAAGACTGGAGATGAGTTTTTGTTCCTACCCTAGAGAGTAGTTATTTCACCTCAAAATGGACTGAGAAAGACAATCCAAACATTTCTGATGAATGATGTTTGAGCTGATGAACAGATATTGCAGGTTTCCAGTCTACTTCAGTTCAACAAGCTCTTTTTCAGTTCAGTTCAGTCACTCAGTCATGTCCGACTCTTTGCAACCTCATGGACTGCAGCACACCAGGCTTCCCTGTCTATCAGCAACTCCCAGAGCCTGCTCAAACTCAGGTCCATCGAGTCAGTGATGGCATCCAACCACATCATCCTTTGTCATCCGCTTCTCCTCCTGCCTTCAATCTTTCCATCATCAGGGTCTTTTCCAATGAGTCAGTTCTCCACATCAGGTGGCCAAAGTATTGGAGCTTCTTCGGCTTTGCTTAAGAAGTTGCAGGGTACTGAGTTGTGTAATCAGAAGGCACAAAGTTTCTTTAGAAGTCTCAGAATCCCAGAACCCTAGAAGCTCAAAATCTGCTTAGTGATGCAGATGTGCCCAAATAAAGAAAATTGGAAGCATAAAGTGCCAGAAAGAAAACATTCATGAATTGCTATTGAACCTAATTTTTTTTCTCCAGACTGAGGGAACTGGAGCTGACATTTCGTTGCATGGTGACCTTATTCCAATAGAGAAAATAAGGTGAGTAATTAAGATAAAAGGGAAGCATCCAAGGGGAGAAATAATCGTAGGAAAGCACATGATAACTTTTTTCAATTACAGCAAAATATTAATAGCCATGTATAAGTCCTAAGGAGAAACTGCTTAATAGAGTAAATATAGTCACTTGATCCCTGTGAGATAGATAACAATTTCTTAAAGATGGAAAAGTAATTTCCAATAGAAATCTTTGTATTCTTTCTGAAGCTGAATATGTACCTACTTGTAAATCCCAGCATTGTAAACTCTAGCTCTCCTTATGATCCTCACACACCCTGCCCTAATCCAGACATTGTCTCTCAGACACTTAGAGATCAAAGTGAGAGAAAGTTTTGCCAAGTAGAGCAGAAAGGGCCAGACAGGGATAGAAAGAGAATAAAGCGGAGGAAGAAAATGGGAAACAGCTTAAGGAGTGGACTAGTCTACCCAGAACTTTAAAAGGCAAAAGTAAGGGTGTAGCTCTTATAAGTCCCAACAATTGACATGAAATGTTGCTAAAGTCCTGCTCAGAGGATCACTGGCCATTCTGTTGCCATGGCTGTCTGTTTGACAAATGCTTAAGTCATTAGGACGCTACAGTTTTCTTAAGAAAATTGTTGAAAAGTTCACAAAAATGCTTTCATAAAAAAGTTTCCAAGGACCTCACCAACGAGTCCCTTTTTCATCTACATGTGAAAGAATTTGACTAGACTGGGAAATAGTGTGTCAATCCAAATGAGTCTTTTGACAAGAAGGAACTAATCTTATTAGGCAAGTGTTTGATACTGTTCAATTTCTTTTTAAATGATATTTATTTTTGGCTGCTCTGAGTGTTTGTTGCTACATGCGGGCTTTCTCTAATTGCAGAGATTGGGGTCTACCCTCTAGTTGTGGTGCATGGGCTGGTGGCTTCTCCTACAGGCTCTAGGTGCCCAGGCTTCAGTAGTTGCTGCTGGTCCAGAGCACAGGCTCAGTAGTTGTGGTACAGGCTTAGTTGCCTCACAGCATGTGGGATCTTCCCAAGCGGAGATCAAACTGGTGTCCCATGCGTTGGCAGGCAGATTCTTTAATCACTGGAACACCAGTGAAGCCCATATTTTTCAGCACAACATCTCAGTATTAGGCATTTCAATTCTTACACTGCTTGAGGAAGCATAATAATCCTAGGAACTTGAATTCAGTCCTAATGAAGTGTACAAAACTTTAGGAATGCTAATGAAGGTGATGTAAACTTTTGATTTAAAAACTATTAAAGATGGTGCAGTGCCAAGGAGCAGCAGCTCCGCAGGTGCAGGAGGGCCGAGAGGAGCTACTCCATATTCAAGGTCAGGAGAGGTGGGTGTGAGAAGACATCTCTCATCCAAGGTAAGAGAAACCCAAGTAAGATGGTAGGTTTTGCAAGAGGGCATCAGAGGGCAAACACACTGGAACCATAATCACAGAAAACTAGCCAGTCTGATCACACGGACCACAAACTTGTCTAACTCAATGAAACTAAGCCACGGCATGTGGGGCCACCCAAGACGGATGGGTCATGGTGGAGAGGTCTGACAGAATGTGGTCCACTGGAGAAGGGAATGGCAGTATTCAGTATTCTTGCCTTGAGAACCCCATGAACAATATGAAAAGGCAAAATGACAGGTTACTGAAAGAGGAACTCCACAGGTCGGTACTTGCCCAATATGCTACTGGAGATTAGTGGAGAAATAACTCCAGAAAGAATGAAGGGATGGATCCAAAGCAAAAACAATACCCAGCTGTGGACGTGACTGGTGATAGAAGCAAGCTCCGATGCTTTAAAGAGCAATATTGCATAGGAACCTGGAATGTTAGGCCCATGAATCAACGCAAATTGGAAGTGGTCAAACAGGAGATGGCAAGAGTGAACGTCAACATTCTAGGAATCAGCGAACTAAAATGGACTGGAATGGGTGAATTTAACTCAGATGCTATTATATCTACTGCTATAGGTAAGAATCCCTTAGAAGAAATGGAGTAGCCATCATGCTCACCAAAAGAGTCCGAAATGCAGTTCAGTTCAGTTCAGTCGCTCAGTCATGTCCAACTCCCTGCGACCCCATGAATCGCAGCATGCCAGGCCTCCCTGTCCATCACCGTCTCCCAGAGTTCACCCAAACTCACATCCATCAAGTTGGGGATGCTATCCAGCCATCTCATTCTCTGTCATCCCCTTCTCCTCTTGCCCCCAACCCCTCCCAGCATCAGAGTCTTTTCCAATGAGTCAACTCTTCACATGAGGTGGACAAGTACTGGAGTTTCAGCTTTAGCATCATTCCTTCCAAAGAACACCTAGGGCTAATCTCCTTCAGAATGGACTGGTTGGATCTCCTTGCAGTCCAAGGGACTCTCAAGAGTCTTCTCCAACACCATAGTTCAAAAGCATCAATTCTTCGGCACTCAGCTTTCTTCACAATCCAACTCTCACATCCATACATGACCACAGGAAAAACCATAGCCTTGACTAGACAGACCTTTGTTGGCAAACTAATGTCTCTGCTTTTGAATATGCTATCTAGGTTAGTCATAACTTTCCTTCCAAGGAGTAAACGTCTTTTAATTTCATGGCTGCAGTCACCATCTGCAGTAATTTTGGAGCCCCCCCAAAAAAAAAATCTGACATTGTTTCCACTGTTTCCCCATCTATTTCCCTTGAAGTGATGGGACCAGATGCCATGATCTTCATTTTCTGAATGTTGAGCTTTAAGCCAGCTTCCTCACTCTCCTCTTTCAATTTCATCAATAGGCTTTTTAGTTCCTCTTCACTTTCTGCCATAAGGGTGGTGTCATCTGCATATCTGAGGTTATTGATGTTTCTCCCGGCAATCTTGATTCCACCTTATGCTTCTTCCTGCCCAGTGTTTCTCATGATGTGCTCTGCATATAAGTTAAATAAGCAGGGTGACAATATACAGCATAATGCAGTACTTGTATGCAATCTCAAAAACAACAGAATGATTGATCTCTGTTCATTTCCAAGGCAAACCATTCAATATCACAGTAATCCAAGCCTATGTCCCAACCAGTAAACCTGAAGAAGCTGAAGTTGAAGTTGAACGGTTCCATGAAGACCTACAAGACCTTTTAGAACTAATACCCAAAAAAGATGTCCTTTTCATTATAGGGGACTGGAATGCAAAAGTAGGAAGTCAAGAAACACCTGGAGTAACAAGGAAATTTGGCCTTGGAGTATGGAATGAAGCAGGGCAAAGGCTAATAGAGTTTTGCCAAGAGAACACACTGGTCATAGCAAACACCCTCTTCCAACAACACAAGAGAAGACTCTACACATGGATATCACCAGATGGTCAACACCAAAATCAGACCGATTATATTCTTTGCAACCAAAGATGGAGAAGCTCTATAAGCAAAAACAAGACCAGGAGCTGACTGTGGCTCAGATCATGAACTCCTTATTGCCAAATTCAGACTTAAATTGAAGAAAGTAGGGAAAACCACTAGACCATTCCTGTATGACCTAAATCAAATCTCTTATGATTATATAGCGGAAGTGAGAAATAGATTTAAGGGACTAGATCTGATAGAAAGAGTTCCTGATGAACTATGGATGGAGATTTGTGACATTGTACAGGAGACAGGGATCAAGACCATCCCCATAGGAAAGAAATGCAAAAAAGCAAAATGGCTGTCTGGGGAGGCCTTACAAATAACTGTGAAAAGAAGAGAAGTGAAAAGCAAAGGAGAAAAGGAAAGATAAAAGCATCTGAATGCAGAGTTCCAAAGAATAGCAAGGAGAGATAAGAAAGCCTTCCTCAGTGATCAATGCAAAGAAATAGAGGAAAAGAACAGACTGGGAAAGACTAGAGATCTCTTCAAGCAAATTAGAGATACCAAGGGAACATTTCATGCAAAGATGGGCTCGATAAAGGACAGAAATGGTAGGGACCTAACAGAAGCAGAAAATATTAAGAAGAGGTGGCAAGAATACCCAGAAGAACTATACAAAAAAGATTTTCATGACCCAGATAACCACAATGATGTGATCACTCACCTAGAGCCAGATATCCTGGAATGTGAAGTCAAGTGGCCTTAGAAAGAATCACTATGAACAAAGCTAGTGGAGGTGATGGAATTCCAGTTGAGCTATTTCAAATCCTGAAAGATGATGCTGTGAAAGTGCTGCACTCAATATGTCAGCAAATTTGGAAAACTCAGCAGTGGCCACAGGACTGGAAAAGGTCACTTTTCATTCCAATCCCAAAGAAAGGCAATGCCAAGAAATGCTCAAACTACCATACAATTGCACTCATCTCACACACCAGTAAAGTAATGCTCAAAATTCTCCAAGCCAGGCTTCAGCAATATGTGAACCATGAACTTCCAGATGTTCCAGTGGGTTTTAGAAAAGGCAGAGGAATCAGAGATCAAATGACCAACATCCTCTGGATCACTGAAAAAGCAAGAGACTTCCAGAAAAACATCTATTTCTGCTTGATTGACTATGCCAAAGCCTTTGACTGTGTGTATCACAATAAACTGGAAAATTCTGAAAGAGATGGGAATACCAGAACATCTGACCTGCCTCTTGAGAAACCTGTATGCAGGTCAGGAAGCAACAGTTAGAACTGGACATGGAACAACGACTGGTTCCAAATAGGAAAAGGAGTACGTCAAGGCTGTATATTGTCACCCTGCTGATTTAACTTATATGCACAATACATCATGAGAAACACTGGGCTGGAGGAAGCCCAAGCTGGAATCAAGATTGCCATGAGAAATATAAATAACCTCAGATATGCAGATGACACCACCCTTATGGCAGAAAGTGAAGAGGAACTAAAAAGCCTCTTGTTGAAAGTGAAAGAGGAGAGTGAAAAAATTGGCCTTAATCTTAACATTCAGAAAACGAAGATCATGGCATCCGGTCCCATCACTTCATGGGAAGTAGATGGGGAAACAGTGGAAACATCGCTGACTTTATTTTTGAGGGCTCCAAAATCACTGCAGATGGTGACTGCTGCCATGAAATTAAAAGATGCTTACTTCTTGGAAGGAAAGTTATGACCAACCTAGATAGCATATTCAAAAGCAGAGACATTACTTTGCCAACTAAGGTCCGTCTAGTCAAGGCTATGGTTTTTCCAGTGGTCATGTATGGATGTGAGAGTTGGACTGTGAAGAAAGCTGAGCGCTGAAGAACTGATGCTTTTGAACTATGGTGTTGGAGAAGACTCTTGAGAATCCCTTGGACTGCAAGGAGATCCAACCAGTCCATCCTAAAGGAGATCAGTCCTGGGTGTTCATTGGAAGGTCTGATGCTCAAGCTGAAACTCCAGTACTTTGGCCACCTCATTGACTCATTGGAAAAGACCCTGATGCTGGGAGGGATTGAGCACAGGAGGAGAAGGGGATGACAGAGGATGAGATGGCTGGATGTCATCACCATCTCGATGGACATGAGTTTGAGTAAACTCTGGGAGTTGGTGATGGACAAGGAGGCCTGGAGTGCTGTAATTCATGGGGTCACAAAGAGTCAGACACGACTGAGGGACTGAACTGAACTGAACTTAGCTGAAAGATGGTAGGTCCCCCAGAGGTGATCTAATCCAATCCTCCCATTTTACTAAGGATGGAATTGAGGCCCCAGGAGGGATGTGTTTTCTTGCTCAGGATCACAAACCTGGTTAAAGAGGAAACAAGAAAAAACTCTAGCTCACAGACAAGAATCTTTTCATATAATGTATCAAGTTCTGAGGATTAGTTAAAACAAAAAACTCAACTACCAAGCACATTCTTTGTCATTTTCACCAAAATATGTTGTAAATTCAGTGTGAATTATTAATTGATTAATTAGTCAATCACTGTTTGGCAAATGCTTAAGTCATTAGGACGCTACAGTTTTCTTAAGAAAATTGTTGAAAAGTTCACAAAAATGCTTTCATAAAAAAGTTTCCAAGGGCCTCACCAACAAGCCCCTCTTTTGTCTACATGTGAAATAATTTGACTAGATTGGGAAATAGCATGTCAATCCAAATGAGTCTTTTGACAAGAAGAAGTGAATCTTATTAGGCATGTGTTTGATACTATTCACTTTCTTTTAAAAAAATATTTATTTTTGGCTGCTCTGAGTGTTTCTTGCTGCATGCAGGACTACTTTTAAAGTTCTCAAAATTCCTCTAAGGGGGAAAAAAAGTGTATTACTTCTATTTCCAGAGATTCAAGGCTTCCCAGGTGGCTCACATGGTAAAGAATCTGCCTGCAATGCAGGAGATCCTGGTTTGATCCCTAGGTCGGAAGTTCCCCTGGAGAAGGGAATGGTTTCCACTCCAGTATTCTTGCCTGGAGAATTCCATGGACAGAGGGGAGATCAAACCAGTCAATCCTAAAGGAAATCAACCCTGAATATTCATTGGAAGGGTGATGCTGAAGCTCCAGTACTTTGACCACCTGATGTAAAGAGCAGACTCACTGGAAAAAAAAACCCTAATGCTGGGAAAGACTGGGGTCAGGAGGAGAAGGGAGCAACAAAGGGTGAGATGGTTAGATAGCATCACTGACTCAGTGAACACGAGTTTGAGCAAACTCTAGGAGATAGTAAAGGATAGGGAAGCCTGGCATGCTGCAGTCCATGGGTAAGTCCAACATGACTTAGTGAGTGAACAGTTACAGCAGAGATCCAAGTTCATCAGGATGGTAAGAAACATACACAAGAAAGATAGCTAGAATCTCAAGGCAACGTATGATAAAATGTCAGATTAATGAGAAAGGAAAGGGTCTCTTGGATGAGGAAAAAAATACCTTGTTTACTGTTTAACCTCTAGGTGAAATTTGCTATTCCCTATAATTATAAATTTTAACAACAAAAAACAGTAATATGAGCATTTTCAGTGACTCTGTTACTGATAAAAATTAGATATTTTCATACCTAATCACAGTCATTGCAGTTGTTACTGACATACTAAAAAGTCATTTATGTTCACCAGTATTTTAAATTTATGGACATTGTTAGACCTGCTCTAAATCTCATTATTAAATATACATCATTATAGCACGTTTGGCTTTTTAATATATTTAATATATTTATATTACTGATTTCCACACAATTATCTTATCCATAATCTTAATTAGGTAGAATAATTGTTTCCAAAGATACCCAGGCCCTAATCCCCAGAACTGGTGAACATGTTACCTTACAGGGCCAAAGTGACTTTGCAGATGTGATTAAGTTTAAGGACCTTGAGGTAGGGGGAGGATCCTGGGTTTTCTTCGTGGGCTCATTCTACTCACATGCATTCTCTAAAAGCAGAGAGCGTTTCCCAGTTGTGATGAGCAAGGGTGATGTGAAAGAACTTGACTTGCCTTGCAGACTTTGAAGATGAGAAAAGGGAGCCATGAGCCAAGGAATGTGAGTGGCCTCTAGAAACTGGAAAAGACACGTGAAACAGATTCTCCCCTAGATCCTCCACAAAGGGAACTCAGTCCTGTCAACGACTTAATTTTAGCCCAGTGACACTTCTATCAGACTCTGATCTTCAGACCTGTTGCATAATAAACATGTGCTTTTGTGCTGCGTAAGACACTAAGTTTGTGGTAAGTTGCTATGGCAACAATAGAAAACTAGTATATTGTTTATATTATTCATTTAAAATATTATTCTGAGAACTTCACCAAAGATGGGCATGTGCAAATATCGGTTAAAATTCTTGCCGAGTAGTAGTGTCTGTTGCTATAGTTAAAAGGAAAATCTTAGATAGTTAACGCTGACACCAGTCAATGTCTACAGGACCCCAAAGGTGAATCTGTGTTATATATGTTTTTTGATAATTGTTCAAATTTTCCAATAAAAATGTTTGTAGCAAAATCACAAGTCCAGATGTTCAAAGTTGGCTTTTTTTTTTTTTTCCACAATTTTCTCTCTCAGCAACTCTTATTTTTCCTGGATTCCACCATTTCCGTATCTGGATTCCATTCATATACCAAACTCCTCCCTGAAAGCCAGGGGAAGAGTGATCTTTATCCATTTAATTGACATTGTTGCTTTACGAGCTTCCAAATGAACCCAACAGCTACTAAAATATCATGCTAGGGGAATGCTGTAAAAAAAATACAGACCCAGTAAAGAGGATATATGCCAGAATGTGATATATGAGATGTGTTTCCCATTCCCAGTTGATCGGGTCTCTGGTAATTCCTTTGTTGGAATTCTTGGGGTCAGTTTCTAACCTTGGCATAAAGTGTTGATGCGAGAATGACTTTTAAAAGTTTCCATTTTTCCTACTGGTTAAGTGTAAATACCTTTTGAGATATCTTGTTAATTAAAATTGATAATGATATTTGTTCTAGGGAAATGCCTGACACAATTTTACTGCTGCATTCTTACTTGTTTTGGAATTGAAAAAAAGAAAGAATAATCCTTCTTTATAATTTCAAAAGAGATGTTTCTGTTATGGAAAACCACACCTTGAAAAAACCAACAAGCCGACCTTTGTCCACAGCAGCCTCGTTTGTCTGCTGTTGGCTATGACTTACAAGGAAGGGAGGGACAGGGCAGGTTTGATACCTGTTCAGAAGCTAAAATGCCACAAGCCTCAAGGCCACATAAATAAATATAAAGAAACAAAGAACAAAAAATCTTAAAACACACTTATCAACACAACCTCCACATGGCTCTTATAACAGTCTTTTTAAATGTGTACGTTTGGGTATTTAAGAAAATCTTAAAAAATTAAAACTGCCAATGCAAACATTATAAAATTATAAATCATTGATCAGTTTACCTTTAAAAATCACTATTTCCCAGGACTCCCTTCTAGGGGTAATGAAGAACAGACATGCTAGTATTGTTGAGATCAAGAAAATACAGTATATAGTAAAGCATGATATCTGTACCTTGGACAAAATGGAATACCAAAACTATCAAGCTGCCAGCTTTCCACTGTGCAAGGTCTAAGTTAAGTGATACATCTGCTTTCCATGCTTTATGAACCCCAATACATTTTCAGGAATTCAAAACTAATATTTCTCGTTATTAGAGATGCACAGTTACTCTGCCTCAGGTACAGAAAGTTGTATTGCTGCTGCTGCTAAGTCGCTTCAGTCGTGTCCGACTCTGTGCGACCCCATAGACGGCAGCCTCCCAGGCTCCTCTGTCCACGGGATTCTCTAGGCGAGAATACTGGAGTGGATTACCACGCCCTTCTCCACAGAAAGTTGTATTAAATGACATCTATTATCACATAAGAGATTTTCAGAATGCCTTGCAGGGATTGTTCTAAAATGTAGAAAAAGGAGAGTGATGATAAAATGCAGCTGAAAAATCAATAAACATTTCAGTGGTGCTTCCTAGAGTTTTTACTTACTTTTTCACTGAAACAATTGTATACCCTCTCACCTGAAAAATATCTCGCATCTTTAACAGCAACCATCAACTGAGACCAGCATTTTAGTGCTATTTTCATAAAACTAAAAAATTCCTAAACACTGTGCAGTGTCTGGTTGTTGTTCCGTCACTGAATCATGTCCGACTCTTTATGACCCCATGGACTGCAGCATGCCAGACTCCTCTGTCTGGCACTATCTCCAGGAGTTTTCTCAAATTCATACCCATTGAGTCAGTGATGCTATCTTACCACTCATTCTCTGCTGCCTTCTTCTCCTTTTGCCTTCAGTCTTTCCCATCAGGGGTTTCTTCTTAATGAGTTTGCCCTTTGCATCAGGTGACCAAAGTAGTAAAGCTTCAGCTTCAGGATCAGTCCTTCCAATGGATATTCAGGGCTTATTTCCTTTAGGATTGATGGGTTTGATCTCCTTGTAGTCCAAGGGACTCTCAAGAGTCTTATTCAGCCCACAATTTAAAAGCATCAATTCTTTGATGCTCTACCTTCTTTCTGGTCCATCTCTCACATCCATATATAACTGCTGGAAAAACCATAGTTTTGACTAGATGGACCCTTGTTGGCAAAGTAATGCCTCTGTTTTTTAATATGCTGTCTAGGTTGTTCATAGCTTTTTTTCCAAAGAGCATAGTGTCTTTAATTTCATGGCTGCAGTCACCATCTGCAGTGATTTTGGAGACCAAGAAAATAAAATCTGTCACTGCTTCCACTTTTTCTCCTTCTATATGCCATGAAGTGATGGGATCAGATGCCATGATCTTAGTGTTTTGATTGTTGAATTTTAAGCCAGCTTCTTCATTCTTTTTTTTCACCTTCATCAAGAGGCTCTTCCATTCCTCTTCACTTTCTGCCATTAGAGTGGTATCATCTGCATATCTGATATTGCTGCTATTTCTCCTGGCAGTCTTGATTCCAGCTTGTAATTCATCCAGTCTGACATTTCACATAATGTATTCTAAACATTTAAGTTAAATAAACAGAGTAACAATATACAGCCTTATTATACTCCTTTGCTAATTTTGAATCAATCAGTTGTTCCATGGAAGGTTCTAACTCTTGCTTTTTGACCTCCATACAGGTTTCTCAAGAGACAGGTAAGATGGTCTGGTGTTCCCATCTCTTTAAGAATGTTCCACAGTTTTTTGTGATACACACAGTCACAAGCTTTCAGGCAGTCAATGAAGCAGAAGTAGATGCTTTTCTAGAATTCCCTTGCTTTTCTATGATCCAACCACACCTTTGTATGGTAAATTATGACAAAAGGGAAAAAATACCTATTGGTGGTGCAAATGGTTTGCATTTGACTGTTCTGATTTTCAAATTAATTTTAATATAATAGAAAATAGTGTATGACCAAAACCAGACAAGGAAGCCATAAGAAAAAAAAAATTATAGGCAGAATCACTGGTGAATATAGATGCAAAAATTCTCAATGAAATGTTAATGAGCTGAATTCAATTAAAAAGATAAGTCATACACCTTGATCAAGTGGGGTTTATTCCAGGGATACATTGTGTTGTAAGGGTATGATAAGCCCTTGAGTGAATTTTTTAAATGTTTCATTTCTTAATTTAAATATATTTTTATTTTGAAAAAATTTAAAAATGCAGAAGAATGTATAGATAATAAAGATCATCATTCATCCCATCACACTGAGAAATTCCCAAGTAGCATCAGCATCCACTCTTCTCAGACCCAGAGAAAGAAGAAGGGTTTGATATGTTCAGCTCTCAGGCTCCTCATGGCAGGCCAGACTGCAGTCCTCAAAGGGATGACGGGAGGAGCATCCTGGGACATCAATCACAGCTTCAGTGCAGACTGTGTGTTTGAAAAAGAAAAGCCCTATCACTAGGAAATTCTGATAGCTGCCCTCCCATGACACCCATGTACTCTTTCTAGTGTCCTTGTATATGGAGAGATGTTAATTCCTGTTGAGTTTTAAGCTACATCTGAATAAAAACAAAGTGTCAAAATCTTCTAAATCTGCTTCTCAATGAGCAGAAAAACACAGCAATGATCAATAGTGGAAGAGATACACCTAGAATCCTCCTCCTCCCTATTCAATGTATTGCACTGACATCTAAAACGGTAGCATTTTAAGAAAAAGATGTTAAAATAGAAAGGAATATTTAAAGTGGGAGATGTAATTAGTAAAAGACAGACAATTATGTGTTTGAAAATAGAGTATTAATACATGGATACTTCTCAAATGTTCTTCTCCAGAAGTCAAAGGAAAATGAATGGGAACCTGCTAAGCATTCTGGAGTAGACCAGAAACACAGGACAAGGCTCTGAAATCATGAGGTGTAATTTATGGTTCAATGAAATGTTACAATCTATGTCTTGTAGGCAGATTCTTTGCCATCTGAGCCACCAAGGAAATCCAAGAATACTGGAATGTGTAGCACATCCCTTCTCCAGGGGATCTTCCCAACCCAGGAATTGAACCAGGGTCTCCTGAATTACAGGTAGATTCTTTATCAGCTGAGCTACCAGGGAAGCCCAAATCTCAAGAAGAAGCACAGGTTAACAGAGGTTGATTTGTGACCTTGTAGATCTGTTGAGGGAATTATCTCTAAGAAATAAATTAATTTAGGAGGAAAAGAACCTGTCATATTGAACAACATTCAGTTAGTTACAATGATATTTTCACCCTTCAAGCCTTGTGAAGTTAAAGTGATATTGGAGAATTCCTATTTAAATAATTTTTGAGTGGTAAGTGTTTTGCAATATATGTATATCATGTCAATTCTTTGTACACCTTAAACTTACACAATGTCATATGTCAACTATATCTCACTGTATGTGGGGAACGATCGTAAACACAAGTATGAAGGCTGGAAAGCATAGAGCAGCAAGTAAGCAGTAGATGGAAGCAGGGAGACATGAGCTGGGGACATGAGTTATTAAAATCTTAAGGATGACCTTAATTTTTAAGACTAAAAATTTGTGTTTTACTTCATAAAGATTGGATATGTTTTTACTTTATGTATGTTCTCAGTTGCTCAGTCATGTCCAACTTTTTGTGGTCCATGAACTGGAATTCTCCAGGCTCCTCTGTCCTTGGAATTCTCCAGGCAAGAATACTGGAATGGCTTGCTATTTCCTACTCCAGGGGATCTTCCCAACCCAGAGACTGAACCCCCATCTCCTGCATTGGCATGCAGAAGTAAGTGTGCAAAATCTAAAAATCAACAAATAAAAATAAATGTTCAAAAGATAGCATAAACTGATGGATCTGCCTTTTTGAAAGAAACATGCTTTGCATTTTTTTAATATCTGCTTTAGATTTTTTAAGATACAAATTCTTATAGATGAAGTTTAAGTATTGTAACCTTACCCATTCTTTTTTTTTTTAATAGAGTTGATTTATGATATTACATTAGTTTCAGGTGGTACAACATAGTGGTTCAATGTCTTTACAGATTATACTCTATTTAAAGTTATAAATTAATGGCTACATTTCCTTGTATAAATATATCCTTATTGCTTAACTACTTTATATATAGTAGTTTGTTTATCTTAATCCTATACCCCTATATTACTGCCTCCCCAGATCCCAAATACACACACTGGTAACCACTAATTTGTTCTCTGTATCTGTGAGTCTGTTTCCCTACTAATTCTATTAGCCAAATATATTACTGGGTTTGTATGTAGTATCTGTTAAATGTTTTAAACATTTTAAACCTGGTTTTAGCTTTGAAGTAATGTCCTTCTACTTATGTTTATTTATTAATAAATAAATCTTATTTATGCTTAGCAAAAAGAAAGGGGGAGACAAATGTGTCAGGACCAGAGAAAAAGAGAGAAGGAAATACATAAATGACTTGAAAAAGCACAAGGATAAAATCTAATGATGAGGCCCTGAGGCTCAGGAGAAACAAAATTGCTTAAGCTAAATGGCAACACATGAATTCATAAACATCCAGTAACCACATCCCTTGAAAATTAACCCAAATACAGGAATGTTGTTCAGTTATTTCTGACTATTTGCAACTCCATGGGCTGTAGCACGCTTCCCTGTCCTTCACCATCTCCTGGAACTTGCTCAGACTCATGTCCATTGAGTTGGTGATGCCATCCAATCATCTCATCCTCTGTCATCTGCTTCTCCTCCTGCCTTCAATCTTTTCTAGCATCAGGGTGTTTTCCAATGAGTCAGTTCTTCACCTCAGGTAGCTAACATATTGGAGTTTCAACTTCAGCATCATTCCCTCCAATGAATAGTCAGGGTTGATTTCCTTTAGGATTGACAGGTTTGATCTCCTTGCAGTCCAAGGAACTCTCAAGTCTTCTCCAATACCACAGTTCAAAAGCATCAATTATTCAGTGCTCAGCTTTCTTAGAGCCCAACTCTCACATCCATACATGACCACTGGAAAAACCATAGCTTTGACTATGCAAACCTTTGTCAACAAAGTAATGTCTCTGCTTTTAATATGCTGTCTAGGTTGGTCATAGCTTTTCTTCCAAGGAATAAGTGTCTTTTAATTTCATGGCTGCAGTCACCATCTGCAGTGATTTTGAAGCCCAAGAAAACGAAGTCTGTCACTGTTTCCATTTTTTCCCCTTCTATATGCCATGAAGTGATGGGACCTGATGCCATGATCTTCGTTTTCTGAATGTTGAGTTTTAAGCCAGCATTTTCACTCTTCTCTTTCACCTTCATCAAGAGGCTCTTTAGTTCCTCTTCACCTCTGCCGTAATGGTGCTGTCATCTGCATATCTGAGGTTACTGATATTTCTCCCGGCAATCTTGATTCCAGCTGTGTGTGTTTCATCCAGTCTGGCATTTCGAATGATACACTCTAGATAAAAGTAAAATAAGCAGGGTGACAATATACAACCTTGATGTACTCCTTTCCAAATTTTGGCTGCATACAGGTCAAGAAGGCACATAAGGTGATCTGGTATTCCCGTCTCTTTAAGAGCTTTCCCCAGTTTGTTGTGTTCCACATAGTCAAAGGCTTTCAAGTAGTCAATGAAGCAAAGTAGATGTTTTTCTGGAATTCCCTTGCTTTTTCTGTGATCCAACTGATGTTGGATCATAAAAATTCAGTTTCTTATCTGTCTAATTATAAGACCTACAATTAGGGAGATAAGAAATTGAATCTGCTTTATCTTCAGAAGAAAAGGCTCCAAGTGAACCCAACTGCATTGACAGTCATATTGGTAAGATTTTATGATTCAGTTCCTCAGGTAACCAATCGCCAAGCTCTTAGCAGGAAGAAACTGTGTCTTGTTAATTGTATTAGCTCTCATCACTAACATGTCAGTGGCCTTTGGTAAATCTATTAAACTGAAGTGAATTCCCAAAGAGTTGGAAAATACAAACTCTGGCCATGGAGTTTGGTTGACCATCCCCCTCTTTCACAAGGAGTTTTGTATTATTTTCCCTTGGGTGATATGTGGCTTGTAGAAGTGGTTGAGTCAAGTCTTGCTTAATTTTACATTCTGACTGAGGATTATTTTTTCTCTTATTGGCCTTACAGTTTAAAGAGAATTTCTTTATTGTGACTATAATTAAACTCAAGGAACCAGGGGACTTCCCTGGTAGTTCAGTGGTTAAGAATCTACCTTCTAAGGCGGGAGAGTCAGGTTCTATTTCTGGTCAGGGAACTAAAATCCCACATGCCATGGGCAGGGCCAAAAAAAAAATCAAGGATCCAATTGTTTCCTTGTATCCAGATTCCCAGGAACTGCACAGAATGGGCCAGTACTTGAACTACCCTTTGTCCCAGAGGATGATATTCAAAGCATGATCCTTATTAACTCTATTCTCGTTCCATTAGATCCTTCCTAAAAGACCATGGGATGTTCTGCCAGCACTTCCTAATTGCTAGTGATAACTAAGGGAGAGGAGAAAGGTTAAAATGCTAGGATCAGGGGATTAATAAAAAATAGAAACTTGAAATAATATTCTGTATCCGTTACCCCATATCCTTCTGGCTCTGATGTACTTTCTTCAGTATACAGGAAAAACAGGACCTTAACTCTTGGTGGATAAGAATTCTTTGAACCTTTATGGTGCACTTGAACTACAACCATCAATAGTGATATCACGGAAAAATGAGTAAGACATTCTTGCTCATGAGAGGTCTCCCAAATGATACATTCAAAATTTTAAGTCCCTTAAGTGACTGTAACTTTCCATTAATAATGAAGAAAGTTTCCTTGTTTTAAAATTTCTAGGAAATGAGACCTTGAAATACATCCACCTTTAAAAGATCCATTCATTTTTTTAATGAACTATTTTTCCTTTCCTTTTCTTCTCTCTTTCTTGTTATTGAGGTACAAAGAGTGGGAGCAGAATCCTGTTCTTTATTTCGAGGCTGCTCCAGGAGGTTACATGTGGTTTGGTGAAGACTATAAGGATTTAATAAATCTGAAGATGTGAAAAATATGAATATTATTATTATTGACATTTTTCTTATTACTTCTCTGCTAACTTCCATTTCATCTTTAACTTTCCAGTGCAGTCAGTGGTTTTATCCTACTGAAAAGAAGCTTTAATCTTTATCAATGTTTTTTTTTTAAATTTCAGATAAATAACAAATTTGCCCCTTAATTTTAGAAATAAAATAGTAAGCTAAAAGTGGAGGGAGGTTGCTCCTTGAAGAGTTATCTAACACATATTTGGGGCATCTGTGTTACAAGACAAGTTGATTACCTAAATCTTTCAAAAAACAAAATTTTCTTTCTTTTTCTGTCTTGTGATGAGAACCTTTAATATCTACTCTCTTCAGTTCAGTTCAGTCGCTCAGCCGTGTCTGACTCTTTGCGACCCCATGAATCGCAGCACGCCAGGCCTCCCTGTCCATCATCAACTCCCGGAGTTCACTCAGACTCACGTCCATCGAGTCAGTGATGCCATCCAACCATCTCATCCTCTGTTGTCCCCTTCTCCTCCTGCCCCCAATCCCTCCCAGCATCAGAGTCTTTTCCAATGAGTCAACTCTTCGCATGAGGTGGCCAAAGTACTGGAGTTTCAGCTTTAGCATCATTCTTTCCAAAGAACACCCAGGGCTGATCTCCTTCAGAATGGACTGTTTGGATCTCGTTGCAGTCCAAGGGACTCTCAAGAGTCTTCTCCAACACCACAGTTCAAAAGCATCAATTCTTCGGCGCTTATCAGCTTTCAAATATACAGTACAGTCACCATGATGTGCATCGCATCCCCACAGCTTATTTATTTTGTAACTGAAGTTTGTACTTTTTGACCACCTTCACTCGTTTCCCCAGTCCTCCACAACCTGCCTGTAGCCATAGTCTGTTCTTTGTACAGTTATCCCTCTGCATCTGTGAAAACTTGATTCTAGGATTCCCTCCAACAAATAGCAAACTCTGTGAATGCCCTAGTTCCTTGTATAAAATGGTATAGTGTTTACAGCTAAGCTTATGCACGTGTGTGCATGCATGCTTAGTCTCTTTTTGTTGTGTCTGACTCTGCAATGCTATGGACAGTAGCCTGCCAAGCTCCTCTGTCCATCCTCCTCTATATTTTAAATCATTTCTATCTGACTTATAATACCTAATGCAATGTAAATGTCATGCACGTATTTGTGAATACAATGTAAATGCTGTGCAAGTAGTTGACAACACAGCAAATTTAAGTTTTGCTTTTTGGAGCACTCTGGAAATTTTTTCTGAATATTTCCAAGCTGTAGTTAGTTGAATCCAAAGGTGAGGAACCCAAATATAGAGAGGGCAGATGGCGTCTATGAGTTTGGGGTTTTTGTTTGGTTCGGGGATTTTTGTTTGTTTGTTTGTTTCACCTATATACAGATTCCATATATAATTGAGATACATATTTGTCTTTCTTAGTCTGACTCATTTTACTTAGCATAATGTCCTCAAAGGCTATCCATGTTGTCATAAATTTTCTTAGTTTGAAAAGCAGTTGCAAATTTCTATTATTATTGTAAAAATTATTAAACAGAAACCTCAGTTAAACAGAGTTGAGAGACCAGAAGGGCAAACTCTCACGCCCTGAGAATTCAGCAGAGCCCAACAGGAAGAGGAAGGACTCCTTTTCTTTCCTGGCAATGATTCAGCCAATGAAAAGCCATGAACTCTTTATTTACTCTAGTCCTTCCAACTACCTTTTCCTCTCTATAAAAGAGTTCTCCTTGCCTGTCCATTGGGACCTGCACGTGGCTTGCCAGGGTTGCATATCCTGAATTGCAAAACTCTGCACATCCAGAATAAGCTCCCCCCGCCTTTTTTTTTTTTTTTTTTTGCTGGAGAAATAACTGGTAGTACATTTGTTTCATGTCAACATTATTCAATCTGAAAATTTTCAAGAATTTTCTCAAAAGGGTTAAAGTGTGTGAGTGTTTTTGTTTGTTTGTTTGTTTTTTTAAAGATAATGAAAATTCACAGCTTAAAAAATTTCTCATCTGCTCAGGTCTTAAAATAGACCCAGTTCAATTGCCTTTTCCCCAAGCAGTTGAGGTGCTTCAGAGTTGCTATGGGAGTAAGATTGAAATGAACTGAGAATGTTGATGGTAAAGGAGAACTTTCCAGTTTTACTTTTCCTCAAATTCCTGATGGATGAGGCTGCAGCACAGATGACTGAAAGATGAAGGGGGTGAGGTTGGCCACTGTGTAGACTGGAAGACTTCTGCAGGGGAACAGAGGGAAAAAATCAGAAACCCAGCCAAATCTATGTTTTCTATGCACTATTCCCCAGAAGGCTTACAAATATAAAACATGTGAAGAAAGTAATTAAGTAGCTATAAATTCCATCATAAAATTTTCCCAGTGGGACTAGGCAATAAGCCCATTAAAAATAAACCACAACAGGCATTCTCGATGATGGAAAACATTACAAGTAACTCACAGGCTGGCAAGAAATTACAGCCAATAAGTGTGTTCTAAGAATAGAATTCTGGAGAAGGGAAACTACCTACAATAAATGATTTCCAAAGGAAATTCCAATTATTAGAAAAAGGCCAACAAAAGAGGCAGAGATAGCCTAAGTTCTAGCATGCAGACCTCTCTCTCTCCATCGGCTTTAGTTAAAAGGAAGATTTAAAGAATTTTTTTTTCATTATATGTAGTGCCTATGCTCTAGTATAGTCAGAAGTTTTGTGTGTTTTCCCCACAGTGTAAATGGATACCTCACTCTTTAAAGAAATAATGCAAATTGCAAGCAATTCTCACTATGATTCTGTCTAGGGAGATTTGTTTCTATGTCTTGAAGAACCACCTACAGAGTTCACAAATGAAGCTAGATGGTGTCCATAAATTCTACTACTTTAAGAGTCAAACAAGTTGATTTTGTAGTCAAACAAGACTTTGGCCTTCCCATCAATGATTATCCTTGACACAGAGCCTAACATTAGCAAAGATAACATAAACTCCTAATCTAATGTTCAGTCCATCATGCTAGCTGCTCAGTCATCTCTGACTCTGCAACACTGTGGACTGTAGCTTGCCAGGCTCCTCTGTCCATGGGTTTCTCCAGACAAGAATTCTGGATTGGATAGCCATTCCCTTCTCAAGGGAATCTTCCCAACCCAGGGATCAAACTCAAGTCTCCGGCAATGGAGGCAGATTCTTTGCCATCTGAACCATAGGGAAGTCCCTAATATAAGTGACATCATCCATAACAAACTGGTTAATGATGTTGGCAATTTAATGAGCATTTAAAATAAGTCACTAAATAGTTCAGTCAGTTCAGTTCAGTAGTATCCCACTATGACCCCATGGACTGAAGCACACTGGGCTTCCCCTGTCCATCACCAATTCCTGGAGCTTGCTCAGACTCAATCCATCAAGTTAGTGATGCCATCCAACCATCTCATTCTCTGTTGAACACTTTAAAGGTCAGAAATCCCACAGCTTGTATATGAAAAAGGAAACTAGATAAAGTTTCCCCAGACTTGATAAGAACCTAAAAATGTACATAATATTATCATTTCAGTTTTGAAACTGAAAGTTTTCTAAAACATCATCAACTATAATTATTGTCAATTTTACTCTCTCATAATCATGGAACCTATGAATTTCTTATCATTCTCACTAAAAGAATAATATTATAACAATTGTTATATATACCAAAAAACATACAGCAAAAAAGTATTGGAGTCAAGCAAGACCGTGGCCTTCCCATCAATGATTATATCCTTGACACAGAGCCTGACATTAGCAAAGATAACATCAGTTCAGTTCAGTTCAGTTTAGTCACTCAGTCGTGTCCGACTCTTTGCAATCCCATGAATCGCAGCACGCCAGGCCTCCCTGTCCATCATCAACTCCCAGAGTTCACTCAGACTCACGTCCATCGAGTCATAAACTCCTAATAAAACTTTCAGTCCATTTGCTTAGCATAATGCCCTCAAAATCTTTCCATATTGTCAAGAGTTAATTAACAGTGTATCAGTAGTTAACTAGTAAAATATTTTCCTGTATTTTCTGGTTTGTGCTGCCAGGTTTTAGAAACTGTAGTTATGTTTAAATAATAATAACTTAAAAACTAATATATACTAATAAATATTTGTTTTAACATCTAATGCATTCTTCTCACTAAAGAGCATTCCAAGAATTGTATAACATTAGGGACCCATGAAATTTGGATTTGTTCCCATTTCCAGCACATTGTTTTCAAAGCCATTCACCTTTGGATGAAAGCATTGCCTTTGTTATATGGATTTCAAGTTGTTTGATGTTGCTTTTTATGAATGTTTATTTGAAGAAACAGCAGCGTATCCCGGACGGAGCTCTAACTGGGAGAGACCAGAGCTGTGTGCCCACCTGGTCTTGCCTCTAGACAGGAGTATCCAAACTCTCCTCCTCTCAATGCCTCTTTTTATTTTTAAGTTTTCTTTTTCAGCTGTGTTGGGTCTTTGATGCTGCACACAGGCTTTCTCTAGTTGTGACGAGTGAAGGCTACTCTCTTGCTGTGCATGGGCTTCTCATTGCAGTGGCTTCTCTTATTGAGGAGCTCATGAACTTCAGTTGCTGCAGATCCCAGTCTCTAGGCTCAGTAGCTGTGGGTGCTCAGGCTTTGCTGCTCCATTGCATGCGGGATCTTCCTGGACCAAAAATCGAACCAGTGTTCGATTATTAACCAGTGTGGTTAATAGTCCAACTTGTCTGCATTGCAAGTTGGACTATTAACTACAGGACCACCGGGGAAGCCCTCACGTGCTTCTTTATGCTAGTGATGGTGGTGGTTCAGTTGCTAAGTCATGTCTGACTCTTGTGACCCCATGAGCCAGCCAGGATCTTCTATCCACGGGATTCTCTCAGCAAGAATACTGGAGCAGGCTGCCATGTCCTCCTCCAGGGGATCTTCCCAACCCAGGGACTGAACCCACATGTCTTGCATTGGCAGGAAGGTTCTTTACCACCTGAGAAGCCCTTGTGCTGGTGGTACCTTCCAGTAAGTGTCCACAATGATCTTTCTGTGGTTCTGGGATTCTCTGCCAAGTAAATGAAAAATATTATCTCTCTCCACTTTATTCTTTTTTTTTTTTCCTCCTTATTTGGCCATGCCACATGGGTTGTGGGATTTTAGTTCCCTGACTAGGTATTGAATCTGAAACCTTGGCATTGAAAGCAGAGTTATAAGCACTGGAGGGCCAAGGATTTCTCTCCACTTTTTTCTTAACTTTAGTTTAGCTAGTAGAAAAGGAATGGTTTATAAACAGTGGAAATCAAATACTATAATCAATGACTGCTTAGATAGATACATAGATACACTCTTGTTTTTTATCTTACTGCATCCTGATCTTTGCTTTTGCCTCAGTAATCTGCTTTTTCTCTTTACCTTACGTAACTAATTGCTTAATTGACATACATTGATACAGATTGTATATAAAGCATTCATATAAGGCTGAAATGAGATGGAAAATCTAGAAAGGTCAGGTGACACACTGGTAAAGAATCCACCTGACAGTGCAGGAGACGCAGGAGATGCAGGTTCTATCCCTGGGTCAGGAAGATCACCTGAAGTAAGAAATGGCAACTCACTCCACTAAGCTTGCCTGGAAAATCCCAAGAACAGAGGAACGTGGGGTACTGCACTCCATGGGGTCGCAAAGAGTTGAATACGACTGAGTGACTGACAGGCTGATGCGCAGTGTTAAATCCTAAGGCCAGAAGAGTAAATCCTCCAGACCTGAGACTGGAGGCCTGGCAGGTGGCCACAGCAATGAGGGACAGTGAAGGGGGCAGCTGCAAGATCACACACCAGGCGATGTCAAGCAACCACCTAGGTCTGTGCTTCTCAACACCAGCTGATATGAGAATCACATGGAAAGCTTTAAGACTGATAGAGTCACCCCCTCCCCATATCATCACTTACGTTTACCAGGTGAGAACCACTGACCCATATTGTGCTTTCTGGGGCAGCCTGGAAGTTGTATGCTTATAAGCCCCCTTTTAAACAAAGACTAGCGTCAGAACTGGATCCATTCAGTAGAAGAGTCCAGTTAAATATAGATCTCCCCAAAGGAAAACTATTTTAAGATGTCATTAGTCACCTACACGTTAGTGCAATCCTGTCCAATAAATGGAACTTTCTGTGATGACAGAAATGTTCTATATATAGTGTGCTGTTCTGCTGTGGACCAGTAGCTACATGTGGCTGTGGAGCCCTTGAAATGGGGCTAGAAAAGGTGAGCAACTGAATTTTTAATGTTATTTTAACTAATTTAAATAGCAACATGTGATCAATGGCTCCTCTATTGACAGGTCAGTACAGTACTAGTGTGAATGACTGATGAATGAAAGGTTAGATAATAAAAGTAAGGAGTACCTGGGGAAAGGAGGAGAGACAGCCCTGAAGATGTAAAGACAGGACAAAATGTGGTTAGGGCTCACCGTGAAATCTCATTCTCTCCGAAAGGTAGTAGTGAAGTATCAGCTGCTTAGTTGTGTCCAGCAATTTGGGACCCCATGGACCATAGCATGCCAGGCTCCTCTGTAGCAGGAGAGGTCATGCCAAAATGCAACTTTGGAATGCCTGTCGTTCTTTGTGTCACTGTCAGATAACGTTGAAGAGGAATTTCTCAGGAGGTGATTCTGGATATCATCTGTCCTGCTTCTCATCTACAGCCTGGTGTCCATACAATTAGATAAAGTTCATAGAAGTTCTTGTATCTCTTATTAGTAAGGTAGCAAAGAGCAGTGGAAAGAGTCCAACAGCTGGAGTCAGGAGACCTGGCTTTGCATCTTGGCTCTGTATCTAAAACTAAAAACATGTCATCTCGTATCTCTGAGTCACCGGTTTTTGTTTGTGTGTATGTGTGCTTGTTTTTTGTTCATTCATAAAGCGCAAGTGGTAATTTACAAGGAAACACAATCTACTTGGCATCATTTGATATATCTGATAGAGTAAGAACAAGTAAACCATAATAAATGCAAGCCTCCTAGACCCTAAAACAGCCATTAAAATATGGATTATTCCTATGGATATACAGGGAGTTGTGGAGTACTTGAGGAACCCCACACCACCCTCCTAGCTGCAGAGAGAAGTACAAGAAGGCCATCTCTCCCCATGGGTAACCCTGTGGGGGTTGGTGGAGGACTGCCCTTGGAGGAGTGCTGAAGGAAGGCACCTTCCCTTCTATTAATCTTGAGAACTATTCTTTGCGCCCAGTTGTTAACTTATTCCAGAATGGGAGTGACAGGGGTGGTGACCACATCAGTCTCTGAACAGTAATATTTTTAAAGTTAACAATATGCATTGAAAATGAGTTCATCTAATTAAATGTTCCTTAAATAGCTAGTAAGCCATGTTGAGGTCTTACATCAATCCTCAAATCAGTCTTATATTTTTAATGATACATACTGTGGGTCAACTGTTTTAAAAACAGACAAATAACTATCTTTCTGTTTTGTTCTGATTATGGTCCCAGAGAGTCTTGGCATACATTTTGACAGGAGAGTGAAAGAGTTTAAGGAAAAACAAAATGATAGAAAACAGAGGGAAAGGTGAAAGTAACAACAAGATGAATAGAAGTGACAATGCTACCATTTGTAACAGCAAAGAATGCATCTGGCTACCCTTCCCAACACACAGCAGAGCTGGTAACGAAACTTCTAGCACTGTGGCTTGACCTCTGGATGTTGCTGTTTTAGTGGCTAAGCCTTGTCCAACTCTTTTGCAACCCCATGGACTATAGCCCACAAGTGACCTCTGCTAGTATACTTCAGATATTGACAAGTAAATTTAATATAACTAAAACCAAAATATTTAGGATCAAGAAAACCAAAAATTCTCCACTAAAAATTAATGAACCTCTGATAACAGTGATCAGTGTGAAAGACTGGAGGAGTAAAAGTAATAGAGACTTTTTAAATAGTTTTTTTTTAATTAAAGAAATTACATTAATAACTTGATGTTTGGTAAATTTGAACATAGATGAAATGAACAATTTCTTGGAAAAATGCAACATTACTATTGAGAAGTTTACATTTAAAGGTTAAAAAAAAAAAAGAGTTCCTAAAAAACACCAGGCCACAGTGTTTTACTTGGAAAATTATGTGTAATCTTCTAGCAACGTACTATATCTATCTGAAAAATATTGTTTCAGAGGATAAAAGTATGGCAAAATTCCCCAAGGAATTAAGAGTGGAATGGGAAATGGGTGGGAGAAGTGAAACATTCCAGAGTGCTCAGGGGGGTAGAATGTACAGTTAAAGGAAAGGGATAATGAAAGTTTTCTAATATTCCTCTGATATTAAGATGGCAGAGAAACAGGGGGAAAACCAAGCATTGTGAAGGGTATACTGAAATTCACTGGGCACATGTTTGTGCTGTTTGTGACATCACATGGACAAAGGAAAGCTGACCATTGATAAAATGTAAAAACAGAAGAAATTCCACAACAAGATAGTGAACAATGGAATGAATAAAAATTTGGTCACACTGTAAAAATAAGCAAGAATGAGATTAAATAAGATTCTAAAGTAGGTGACACATTTAGAGTATGATGGAAGGAATAAATAGAAGTAAATGGAGTTGGCATGTCAAGTTATATTCTACAAGGTTTCCAAAAAGCTGGGAAACATAGGATAAACTTCTTATTAAGCAGATTCTAATTTGAAAATTATCTTCAATATTCTTTAAAACAAAAATCCTTCAGACATGTTTTCAAGTGAGATATCTCTAGATTTCAAGCGTTAAGTTCAATATTGAATACTGCATAGACTGTCCAAAAAGTGTGGAAACACAAGAAAAACTGTGGGCTTATTTTGCTTTTCCAGATTAACAGTTGAGACGCAGACTTCCCTGACAGTCCAGGGGCTAAGACTCCACACTCGCAATCCAGGGGGCCTGAGTTTGATCTCTGATCAGGAAACTAGATCCGACATGCCTCTGCTAAGAGTTTGCATGCTGCAACTGAAGATTCCGCCTGCCGCAACCAAGACCTGGTGCAGCTAAATAAATAAATATTTTTAAAAATTGAGATGTAGAGGTGAAATATAAACTGAGAATAGATTTGTAGAAAAATCCAGTAAAGTCCATATAAAACATAAGGGTAGAGAAAATCTTAATATTGAAAATTCCAAATTGTGTAACAATTTCAAAACTAAAAGTTTTTAGATGGCAAAAATGTTACAAATAAAGTCAGGAGGTAACAACAATAATGTGAAAATATTTGTAATGTAGATGCCATCTACCTCGATGCCCACTAACCCAGTGAAATATAAGTACAAACATGTAGGGACATATATACGAAACTCTTTGTTGCAACCATGTTTCAGTGGGGAAAAAAAAGGCAAAATGTTAACACCCACTAATAGGGGAGTAGATGAAGAAATTATAGAACTCTTTTTCAGTGTTTATGAACACTTGCTCTTATTCATGAATCCTTGTTCTTAAAATATTATTCAATCATTAAAAATTATTGCAGTATTAGTTTACTTAGAGATACACCCATAAGTAATGTGAATTAGAAAAAATAAGATACATAAATATATTTACTGTGATATCATTTTTGTGAAATAATGATTTTTAAAAATCCTTCTACCTGTGTATTTATATTATGTACATAAATGAAAGAAAGGTCAGTTTCTCAGCTCCTCCTTCTAGTCCTAGGTTCCAGTATAAATGGGAACTTGATGAATTATAGATCAGAAGGCCATTACAGTAAGCATTACAGATAAGTATGGAAACAAGGAACATTTAATAAATGATTCTGGGACAATTCATTATGGAAGAAAAAGATATAATTAGATCTATAGTGCACATTAATTATTAATAGAAATTCTGGAAATTTTTGAGAAAAAAATCTTTGAATGAACACAGGACAATTGTTATGATATTGGGGAAAAGATTTCTTTAAAGAAAGCGACAAAAAAACCCAATCCATAAAATATTAATAAAAATGGCTATTTTTAATCTAACACTTCTATACATCAGGAGATAATTAAGACTGGAGGAAAGCAGGCCACAAATTTGGAGGAGATACTTGAAATTTTATATATCCATCAAATATAAGAAAATAATTAAATATTAATACAAAAAGACAACCCAAAAAACATGTAAAAGATTTTTATTACCAAAGGCAATGCTGCTCTTCTAGTGTCTCTAAAAATAAAACACCAAATTTCATTAGATTAACACAAAAGTTCATTTTCCATTCATATAATTGTCCAAAGGAAGTATTCCTGGTTAACGGCCAGCTTTCTTCCACGTGGTCCTCAGGGACTTAGACTCCTTCCATCTCGAGTGCTCTCCACTTCCTAAGGCTTCCTAGGTCTCTGCAAACAGAAGAGAAAAAAGAGTAGAAAAGTCACACTCGCTTCTTTTATTTCCCTCTGGCTGTGCAGGACCTTCGTTGCAGAGCGTGGGCTTCTCATTGTGGTGGCGTCTCTCATTGCAAAGCACAGGCTCTAGCTGTACAGGCCTCAGTAGTTGCAGCACGTGGACTCAGTAGCTGTGGGTCCTGGGCTTAGTTGCTTTGAGGCATGTGGGATCTTCTTGGACCAGGGATCAAATCCATGTCCCCTGCACTGGCAGATGGATTCATGTCCACTATACCACCAGGGAATTCCAGCACACTCACTTCTTATCCACTTTATTAAGTGGATAACACATCACTTCTGCTCCTATTCCACTGGTAAGAGCAGGTCATCTGGTCTAATCAAGATGCCAGGGGTACCTGGAAATATCATTTCTGGTTGATACCATCCATGGGCAATAGGTCCACGTAATTGTAGAGGAGCATGAATCTGGCAGTGCTTTTTGCCACAGGTCATGAACTGGCTAGTGACAGAAGAAAATGGAAAGGACTAGAAGCAGAAGAAAGAAGCTTATTAACCTAGAAATTATCAAATAAACAGCAATGAGACACACTGACTTTTATGCTAAATATGGTTGTTTTTTTTTAAATGAAAAGATCTGAGAATATAAAGTTAGCAAGGTTGTGGGGAACCATTTTTAAGCCCTGTGGTTGACAGCTTAAACTGATAGAACCACTTTGGAAAGTAATTTAACCATCAAGCAAAAATGAAGATTGCATTTCCTGTGGCACAGCAATTCATCTAAATGACTCTCACATTTGCAAAAGAGGAAGTTAGAGGATATTTATTTGAAGCACAGTTTATAAATGTCTAAAATGTGGGAAAACTTGGTAGGAAAATGAGTATATAGGAATCGTGATTTTCTTCATTCAATATACTCTTTTACTGCATTAAATTAAATAAATGTCTATGTGGATCGACACGGACAAACAAATATAAAGTTGAGAAACAGA
This sequence comes from Ovis canadensis, assembly GCF_042477335.2. Taxonomy (NCBI): domain Eukaryota; kingdom Metazoa; phylum Chordata; class Mammalia; order Artiodactyla; family Bovidae; genus Ovis; species Ovis canadensis. The sequence goes on from NC_091252.1 coordinate 77,780,521, forward strand.
TGAAGTTGCAAAACAGTATGTTTGGCATGTCAACATTTAGCCAGCATTTTTAAATATAAATAAGAATAGTACATACTGCTTGTGGAGACATACAAATGGATGCCATGTATAAAAACATGATTAGACATAAAACTCCCAAATTTAAGATTGTGGTTACTTCAGGCAAGTGGGAAAATGAATGGGGGTGAGGAAAATTTTAGTTTACAAATCTGAAACAAGTATAACAAAATATTAATGTTTACTGCCAGTATTGGGTACATGTATATTATATTACTTTCTGTGCTTTTCAGCTTTTTTTCAAACAAAAATTTATTTCATTAACAAAAAGTATATTTTCAATTTTGAAAAATTTTAAATTTCAGTCATCAGTGTTGGGGGCAGGATTTTTGGAAAGAGTTGGTAGGCAAAATTCTTGCTGTCCAAAATTAGATTACAAAATATGAGACATCGTTAGACACTTTTACAGATAATCGAAGAAAGTCAACATTATTTTCTAATGGAAAGTATTCCATATACATTATTTTTAAATATAATACTCTGCTACTCTATGTGTGTGTGTGTGTGTGTGTTCAATTTTGTCCAACTGTTTACAACCCCTTGGACCGTAGCCCGCCAGGTCCTTCTGTCCTTGGAATTTCCCAGGCAAGAATATTGCAGTGGGTTGCCATTTCTTACTCCAGGAGATCTTCCTGACCCAGGGATTGAACCTGAGTTTCTTGTGTCTCTTGCATTGGCAGGTGAATTCCCATACTTAAAGGTTTATGTTCAATAATCTCTGATTATTGCCACAGAAAATATTGAGGACAAAAATTTGTTCTTTAAAGTACAGGACCATGAGTAAAAATAAATGAAATAACTATTACCATGCATTAGCAAGATATCTATACTTACATTTTAATCTCAAATATGTTTGACAAAATCTCTATAGTTTTGGCAAAAATATGAGGTAGAAGTTTTCATTCTTACAACTAAATATTTACAAAGCTAACTGGAGGATTCAAGCAACAACTAATAGGTGGTGAAACTTTCCTTGGAATTCTGGTTTATCTTGTTTATATTCTTACTAATAAACACTAAGTTACATACTCTTACTTTCCTTATTCCTAATGTAGAAGAGGATTAAATGAGAAAATCATTGAAAAGACACATGACAGAAATTCTAAATTTAGTAAAACAATTTGATCAATAAAATATGAATGAGCAGTCAGAAAATTGTCTTGAAAAAGTTGAAAATATCAGTGTAAGTGTGATCTCATGCCAGAAATTGTCATATTCAAAGAAAGACCACCTTCAGGAATTCCTGGGTAGTCCAGTGGTTAGGACTTGGCACAAGTCCTGTAGCACAGTTAAAAATTTCAAAACAAAACCTCCTTCAGAGCCTGGCTAAACAGTAATGTGGTAGATTTTGCAAAATTACAAATTTAAATATTTCTTTATTACAAGACTTCTTGGAGACTTTGTTTATCTGTTTAATTATTTTTCAAGAGAGGAATTTGCTATACTTGACTGTGTGAGCCTCCATTTTATTCAGTCTCCATTTTACTCTAACTCAATAAATGTTTCCAGTAACACACACTGAGGGCTGCCGTCCCTGAAACCTACGTCTTTCAGTGTCCTATCTTGTCTTTCATTCAGGGCACATTTGTTTATTGGATTCCTGCTCTGGACCTTGTACTATGGTGGAGGCTAGGGACCTCATGAAGTTCAAAGGCTAGTTGGAAAAGTAAATACTCAACAAATGGTTATAAATAGACTCAATTTGAGGTTTACTTTGGGTTAGAAAGATACTGTAAGATAAGGAAAAGCAAGCTTTTGCATTAGTAGTGCAGTGGAGAATAAAAGTTCCAGCTACTCAGAAAAGTAAAATTTAGGACTCTCCCACTCCACAGGGAGAAGTAGCCAGTTTCTCTTTAGTATCCACAAGGACACGGAAACCCCAGGAGGAAGGAACATTGATTTCTTTCATTTTCAGCAATATATTTAAAAGATCTAGTGTATAAAAAAGAAAATGAAAGTATTAGTCCCTCAGTCATGTCCATCTCTTTGTGACCCCGTGAACTGTAGCCTGCCAGGCTCCTCTGGCATGGGATTCTCCAGGCAAGAATCCTGGAATGGGTAGCCATTCCCTTCTCCAGGGGATCTTCCTGACCCAGGGAAGCAGAGGGTGAAGGAAGCAGGACCAGGGAGGAGGTCTCAGACTACAGCACAGTTCTCAAATTTCAGCCAGGCCAATGCAGAGTCCTTGAGACAAAGTTATTCATTGCAGGAAACTAAAGTCAGGTAGGAATGGCTGGCTCTCCACCCAGTGCTGTGTTCAGCCATTGGCCAGGAGGAGGAACAGCGACCTTAAGAGAAACAGCAGATGTATACAGTAGGAGATCAGCAGTTGCAGCTGTCTCTGCAGAGCATCAGAGTGGAGTTTTGTGGGGTGTTTTTTTTTTTTAATTTATTTTTAATTGGAGAATAATTGCTTTACAGTGTTGTGTTGATTTCTGCCATACATCAACATGAATCAGCCATAGATATACACAGAGTGGTGTGTTTTTATCATGACTACCATAGGAAAAGAATTTGGAAGTGCCCCTTTAGTGTTTCTCTTCCTGCCCTGGGAACAGTTGGACATTTTCTAGTGCTCTCTGAAAACAAGGCTCTGTTCTTAGTCCCCCTTGCACTTCCCAGGCTTTTTCTTAATCTGGGCACACACAGACAATGCTAATATACTGACAACACATTGTAGTAAATAGAGGTTCAGGAGCTCCAGCCATACAGAGGATGGATGGAATCAGTATCTTAAACTCTCTTAACCCATTTGAAGCATGGTGTAGAGAAGTTGTGATCTAATCCATTGCTAATTAATTAACTTCTAGCTGCTCTAGGTCTTTGTTGCTACACATAGGCTTTCTCTGGTTGCAGCAAGTGAGGCTGCTTATTGCAGAGGCGTCTCTTGCTGGGAAGCACCGGTTCTAGGTGCGGGGATGCGATAGTCGTGGCACACCGGCTTAGTTGCTCTGCGGCATGTGGGATCTTCCCTGACCAGGGATCACACCCACGTCCCCTGCATTGGCAGGCAGATTCTCAACAACTGGACTGCCAAGGATGTCCCCAGCTACATCTTTGTTTTCTAAGTATTTTTTATAAGCCTGAGTGGATGTATATGCAATTTCACTCAATTAAGAGATTTTTCATTTATAAATTGCAAAGTTCAAGCCCCAAAGATGCCTTTCTTGGGTGGGAACTGGGAACCAGACACCAGGGTCTCCATGTGATATACAGAGATTTGCGGAAGTGAGAAGATGGCCACCAGATGTGAAGAGAATCAGCCCAATGTAGGCGGAAAACAGATCAAAGGTCTGTCTGCAACTCTTGCTCTGAGAAGCCAGAGATTTTGAATCTCCTTTAAAAAGTTTCTGAGTGCCTTACGTTGAATTTAACAGGCATATCCTTCCTCAGCTTTTTAGTTGGCGGAATGAAGCCCATAATGCGCACACTGGATAGATCTTTTATTGGTTGCCCTTGTGTTCCAAGCAGGGTCCTAGGGGCCATGAGAAAACGAGAAGAGGAAGGCATGGATCCTGCCTCAGGGTTTAACACTGCATTTGAGTAGAACCGAAATGACGCTTCCTCATGGTCAGGCTTGCAAGACTCCTTGTTCAAGAACAAAGAACTGATAGTGCTTAATATGTAAAGTCCAATATATATAGACCCTTGGATGACATATGGCCAAGTCAGCAGCAGGAGGAGATTTGAATATAAATATGAGACACCTGGACTTTTTTGGTCTCAGGTGGTCTTTAACTTTCTATGTCATCTAAGCCAATCACTGTATTTATTCTGGCCTTTGATTTTTTTTTTTTTTGGTTAATAAATTCTGAATTAGATACTCTTTAAGTCTCTCAGTAGTATGTTTCTAAAATACTCAGTGGAGGTTATATAATCTAAGGCAACAAAATTATATCCAGGAACCTCTGTTCATTGTGTCCACTGGTAGGAAAGACTGAGGGAAAACAAGTCATTGACCTTGCAGGCCAGGGGCACTTCCTACTGGGAGAACCACCAAGTTCTGTTGCTCATCCAACATTGAGCTATTTCTATACAATAAAGTGAACTACATGCTCTAGCAAGGTCCGAGAAAGGTAAGATAGGAGTATCCTGATTTTAAATATTTTACTTTCTAAGACATGGAAAAAAGGTCAAAAGACCTCTCACACAAGATTGATAAATGTTCCATAAAAATTCAGGTATTATCACATAGGTTCCCATTCTTCTTAGAATTTGCCATGCTAGACAAATAGATTTCATGATTCTTACTTATTTCTTAATGGTAGTACCTCTGCCTATAAATATACACGTTTTCCCCCTTTTGCGCATTGAACCCGTTCCCACCTTCCTGCAAGGCCCAACTCATCTTTTTTCTCTGTGATGCTTTCCTCAATCCCTGCATCATTTTGTATCTGCATCACTCATTTTGTTGGCTATTCATCCTTTGTGTTATTGTCGTTTAGTCACTAAGTCATGTCCGACTTTTTGTGACCCTATGGACTGTAGCCCACCAGGTTCCCCTTTCCATGGGATTTATTTCCCAGGCAAGAATACTGGAATGGGTTTTCATTCCCTTCTCCAGGGGATCTTCCTGACCCAGGGATCAAACGCACATCTCCTGTATTGGCAGGCAGATTCTTTACCACTGAACCACCAAGGTAGCCCACTCATCCTTTACTTTTTAATATTATTGCAACTATTGCATTGGGAGTCAGGGGCTTGTTTTAATCATACGATGGTAAAATTTAACCAAGATTAGGGAATGCCTATCATGCACAAGACACAGGGCTAGAGACTTCAGACTTAAGGGTAGAGTAAGAGCTCCAACCTTCAAGAAAAGTACAGTGGAATCGGAACATGGGGATCAGCAGAGTATAAAGAAGACTTTGGGAACAAGTTAGCACTTGATGCTACTTTTCCTCATCCAGAAATAATGAGGGAAACTGGACTGGACTACAGGAAGGGCTTTTAGGTCAGAAGGGTAATCAAAGAAAAAAGCACAGATGTAAATCATATCTTTCACTTATTTTCAACTTTCCCCTGAATGCAATAAAACTGCTAAATACATTCATGGGAATTCAAGTACTAAGAATTGAATTTCACAGAAAGAAAGAAAGAAGTGGAGAAAGAACACTATTTGAGGAATCAGAGACCTCAATATTGTTTCAGGCTTTCTTTCCTTTTTTTTTTTTTTTTTTTCCTTAAGCGAATCAAGCTGGAATATATACCCAACTATTTGAGCTCAGAATGTTCTTGGAACAGAGATTGCAGCGGTCAAGGAGTTGGTCATTACCTGTCATTTATGTCCTACTCAAAATACTATGGAGCTTTCTGACCTTCATGAGCTTCTTGTGTAACTTCGCAATACACATTAGCATCTCTGATGAGAGGCTATATCTTCAATATATTTAGTTAGTTATATTCATTTCATTTAGTTAGTTAAGAGGTTGAGGAAGTCAGAGCTCTGACCCTTTGACTCAGCAGTGAACACAAGATAACCAGTCACAGCAAAACAAAAATGTTACTGGGGGTCATGGGTTTCATGTCTTTGTATCCAAGTAATACCATACTTAGATAATGATCTATACCAAGATTTTTAAAAGCATTACATTACTCTACTTTCATTAATTCATTCATTTCACTGATTTACAAATTTTGCTCAGTGACATTTTATGCTTTCCTCTGTGCTAAACCACTAAAGACTCTGTTCCAAGGTGGCATTAAATTAACTTTAAGCTCACTGTTCAATGGGGTCCTTACGAGTTTTTAACTTTTAAACATGCACATAGTGTTTTCCACAAGCAGCTTTTCAGTTTGCTCTGGTTTCCATTGTGACCACCTCATTGTAGGACCACCCACCAGTTCCTTGTTTTTCATGCATAGCAAAATTTAAAACCAAATTTCAGCCAACATTTCTAGTAGAAACTCCTACCTCAAGAAAGGGAAATTAGGCACTCTTTTGATTCATTAATTGACCAGTAAGCATAAGCAGTTAAATGCCTGCAGAAAAACAAGTGATGAAATGAAGTTCAGGTGGCCAAAGAATAAAGTTTCCTATAAACAAAATTAAATGAAACTCTAAGATACCCTGGAGAAACCATATTTAGGGAAGTTTCAGAGGGCATATTCTAATTAGCCTCAAGTACACAGAGAGTATGCACATTTCTAGTGGAATTCTGGGCACTTACCACAATATTCCCCTTATTCAACCAGTGGGGTGTTTTAAAAAGGAATTTAATAATGACTTGAAAATGAACAACTGCTTCCTAGAAGTCAATTTAATATTCAGGTCTCTCAACAGTTCAGATATCAAGTATCCATGATTTGCATTTCTACACACCTGAGAGGTACATAAAGGATATTTTTTCTTTGACCAAATGTTTTCTCCAGGTAAAATCCACGGAATGCCCTTTCTGGTCTTTTTTTTTTCCCCCCACAACTTTTTATCAGTTTGGGGGTTCTTGGTTGCTGTTGTTCAGTCGCTAAGTCACGTCCAACTCTTTGCAAACCCATGGACTGCAGCACACAAGGCTTCCCTGTCCTTCACTATCTCCTGGAGTTTGCTCAGATTCATGTCCATTGAGTTGGTGATGCTATCTAACCATCTCATCCTCTGCCACCCCATTCTCCTTTTGCTTTCAGTCTTTCCCAGCATCAGTCCTTGGCATGTTGTACAATAATAAGGCGCTGCAGACTTCCCTGATGGTCCAGTGGTTAAGAATCCTCCTGCCAATGCAGGGGACACTGGTTCAACCCCTGCTCAGGGAAGATCTCACATACCTCCACATGTGTGCCACTACTACGGAAGGCCCCAGCCCACAAGCCCTAAAGCCTGTGCTTGCAGCTAGAGAAACCCCCTTGCACATAGCAATGAAGACCCAATGCAGCCAAAAATAAATAAACAAATACAACAATAGTGAAAGACTAAACTTTTAAATAATAACACTAATAAAGTGCTGCTTTCCTTTGACGATGTCCCCCAAAAGTCACATGCCAGTTGCCACTCTGGCATGATATCTGGCAAGATAACCCACTAATTCTTGTGATAGGAATGTAGCTGCAGATCACAGGCCACTTCACATCAATAGAGCTGATTTCCTGGCTGCTGGAAAAGGTCTTCTGAAAGTTACCCTTGCTAATATTGGAAATTCCCTAAATTCTACCATTTGATGTTTACTAATTTCATTGCCTACATGTTAAACTACTTATTGCCCGGAACAAGGCTCCTAGTTCTGACACTTATTTACAGCTGGGAGGGTTGAAAGACCACAAGGGTGTTTGACCCTTTGGGGCTGGGGTGATGCTATAAAAGAAAGAAGAGACAGACAGGGGAGCTTTGTGGGGAGATTAGGCGTGATGATTCACATTTTTAAGAGCCAATTTACTGTCACTTCTTCCCTGAAGTCCTTCCCATGAATGTGATCAGAAGCGAGATGACACAACTCTCCTGTTAAATCTAGGACAACCCAGCACCAATATCATAATCCCACATACTCCTTTGCACTGAAGCAGTTTTTGCAAATGTTTATTCTCCTCTTTCATGTGTAGATATATTTTATGAATTTCTCTGATCCTCTTTTATTTTTCCTTTATGCATAGCAGATTTGTCTAAACCTGAAGCAAGTCATTTGATACAGTATTTAATTCTTCAGTGAGGACATGAGGCAGGGAAACAAAGACTTGCTTCTTTTTTAAGACTCTCTTTTTTTGTGAGAGCAAGTGATGCTCCCCTGAACTGTAACCTCAGAGCACACTGTGGACACATGGAAGTTGCCTTTGGGTATAGGAAAAGCAAGCTCTAAACCAGAACACAAATACTCTGTGTAAGCAAATTTTGCATGCTATTTGAATAATAACAGTAGCAGTCGTGTTTGCATAGGCCTTTATCCTCTTTGAAATGAAGTAGTTCTGTGCTGATATCCAGACATCTGTTTATTTCTCTCTTGGTGTCTCTGTCTCTCTCTTTTTCTCTCTCAAGTAGAGATAAATCATCTGAAGCTAACAGAAATTAAATGACTTGCCTATAGACTAGAAAGTTCCAGGGAGTGGAGCACATACCGGATGCAGAAAAGGAGAATTGCACCCCTTAATATGCCAGCAAATTTGGAAAACTCAGCAGTGGCCACAGGACTGGAAAAGTCAGTTTTCATTCCAATCCCAAAGAAAGACAATGCCAAAGAATGCTCAAACTACCGCACAATTGCACTCATCTCACATGCTAGTAAAGTAATGCTCAAAATTCTCCAAGCCAGGCTTTAGCAATACATGAACCATGAACTCCCTGACATTCAAGCTGGTTTTAGAAAAGGCAGAGTAACCAGAGATCAAATTGCCAACATCCACTGGATCATGGAAAAAGCAAGAGAGTTCCAGAAAAACATCTATTTCTGCTTTATTGACTATGCCAAAGCCTTTGACTGTGTGGATCACAATAAACTGTGGAAAATTCTGAAAGAGATGGGAATACCAGACCACCTGACCTGCCTCTTGAGAAATCTGTATGCAGGTCAGGAAGCAACAGTTAGAACTGGACATGGAACAACAGACTGGTTCCAAATAGGAAAAGGAGTACATCAAGGCTGTATATTGTCAGCCTGCTTATTTAACTTATATGCAGAGTACATCATGAGAAACGCTGGACTGGAAGAATCACAAGCTGGAATCAAGATTGCTGGGAGAAATATCAATAACCTCAGATATGCAGATGACACCACCCTTATGGCAGAAAGTGAAGAGGAGCTAAAAAGCCTTTTGATGAAAGTGAAAGAGGAGAGTGAAAAAGTTGGCTTAAAGCTCAACATTCAGAAAACGAAGATCATTGCATTCGGTCCCATCACTTCATGGGAAATAGATGGGGAAACAGTGGAAACAGTGTCAGACTTTATTTTTGGGGCTCCAGAATCACTGCAGATGGTGACTGCAGCCATGAAATTAAAAGACGCTTACTCCTTGGAAGAAAAGTTATGACCAACCTAGATAGCATATTCAAAAGCAGAAACATTACTTTGCCTACTAAGGTCTGTCTAGTCAAGGCTATGGTTTTTCCTGTGGTCATGTATGGATGTGAGAGTTGGACTGTGAAGAAGGCTGAGCGCCAAAGAATTGATGCTTTTGAACTGTGGTGTTGGAGAAGACTCTTGAGAGTCCCTTGGACTGCAAGGAGATCCAACCAGTCCATTCTGAAGGAGATCAACCCTGGGATTTCTTTGGAAGGAATGATGCTAAAGCTGAAACCCCAGTACTTTAGCCACCTCATGAGAAGAGTTGAGTCATTGGAAAAAAACTCTGATGCTGGGAGGGATTGGGGACAGGAGGAGAAGGGGACGACAGAGGATGAGATGGCTGGATGTCATCACGGACTCGATGGACGTGAGTCTGAGTGAACTCCGGGAGATGGTGATGAACAGGGAGGCCTGGCGTGCTGCGATTCATGGGGTTGGAAAGAGTCGGCCACAACTGAGCGACTGAACTGAACTGAACTGAACTGAAACTGTGGTATTGGAGAAGACTTGAGAATCCCTTGGACTGCAAGGAGATCCAACCAGTCCATCCTAAAAGAAATCAGTCCTCGGTGTTCACTGGAAGGACTGATGTTGAAGCTGAAACTCCAATACTTTGGCCACCAGATACAAAGAGTTGACTCATTGGAAAAGACCCTAATGCTGGGAAGTATTGGGGGCAGGAGGAGAAGGAGATGACAGAGAAAGAGATGGCTGGATGGCATCACTGACTCAATGGACATGGGTTTGGATAGACTCCAGGAGTTGGTGATGGACAGGGAGGCCTGGAGTTCTGTGATTCATGGGGTGGCAAAGAGTCGGACATGACTGAGCGACTGAGCTGAACTGAACTGAATCACATAAATGACTTACTGATCTGTCTCTGGAAAAGAATGTCTACACTTTCTTCTCTACTTCTGGAATTACCATCCTTCTGTTCATCCAGCTACAAGCTTCAGAACAAATTTTACCTCCTCCTTTGTCCCTAGAATTCAAGATTCTTTGATTTTATCTTGGCAATGTTCAAAACATTATCGTCACTGAAAATGCCTAAATACCAGTTTCCTGGCCTAGATTATTGCAATAAACACATAAATTAAACATCAACCCATTTTTCAGTACTTCTGCAGTAGTCTTCTAAAAGTTTGAATACTTCATTACCTGATTCAGCTATGCATTGATGAGTGCTGGATGAAAACCAATGTTGAGTTTAACATGAGCTTCAAAATATGGACTCTTTGTTTCTTATCTGAATAGTTGATTTCCTTGAAAAGTGAAAGTGAAGTCGCTCAGTCATGTCTGATTCTTTGCAACCCCATGGACTGTAGCTCACCACAATCCTCCATCCATAGGATTTTCCAGGCAAGAATACTGGAGTGGATTGCCATTTCCTTCTCCAGAGGATCTTCCTGACCCAGGGATCAAACCCCAGTCTCCCACATTGTAGGCAGATGCTTTACTGTTTGAGCTACCAGGGAACTCCCCATCTAATTGTCCGAGAAAGGGAGAAGTTTAGTCTTTACCAAAACATGGCTGTGCTCTTCTAATTCAGTGCTGCTTTTCAGCCTTTTCTCAGTATTATAACTACAGCTAAAATTTGTTAAACTCACTTCATGCTCTGGGTTCTGTTTCAGCAATGTGTATATATTACCTCACTTATTCCTCAACAACCCCGTGAGATGAGTTTTCTTCTTCCTATTTTATAGATGGTAAGCAGAGATTAAGTAAATTTCTAAAGTTATTAAGCAAGTGGAAGGAGAATGTGTATCGACTTTTATTTGACATTTGACCTTTGCTTCTCTTACTTAAGAAAATTTCCCAATCTCAGATGCAAATATTGTATTCCAACTTATTGGGAAAGACCCTCATGCTGGGAAAGATTGAGGGCAGGAAGAGAAAGGGTGGCAGACAGAATGAAATGGTTGAATGATATCACTGACTCAATGGACATCAATCTGAGTAAACTCTGGGTGATAGTGAAGGACAGGGAAGCCTGGTGTGCTGCAGTCCCTGGGTTGCAAAGAGTCAGTCACGACTTGGAGACTGGGCAACAACAAAGAATAACCTTTTCATGTTCTTTGTGTGGTGTTGTATTTAATTTTCTAATGCCATTAGGGATTTTTGCAACTAAACTGGTAAGGAATATTTGTCTGTAGTTTTCTTGAATTTTTTTTTCTCTCTGAGTTTTGCATCAGAAGCATAATGAATTCATAAAATGAGTTAGGGAAGTTTCCATTTTCTTCTGTTTTCTGATAGTATTTTGTAGGATTGATATTAGTTTTTTCTTTAATGTTTGACAAGATTTACCAATCAAGCCCCTGAAGGAGGGCATGGCAACCCATTCCAGTATTCTTGCCTGGAGAATCCCATGGACAGAGGAGCCTGGTGGGCTAGAGTCCATAGGGTCACGAAGAGTCAGACACAACTGAAATGACTTAGCATGCAAACACTAATCAAGCCATCTCGGCTTTTCTTTATAGAAAGTGTTTTGATTATTAATTCAACATTTTAATTGACACAGGGCTATTCAGATTTTCTGTTTCTTTCTGAGTCAAATTTTGACTTTTTCTTTTTTCCCCGCAAGGAACTTGTTCCTTTAACTAAAGTATTAAATCTATTTTGATAAAGTTTTCCATAATTTTACCCTTTTGGTATCTGTAAAATCCTCTTGAAACCGAGCAGGACTATGTGGGATCTTCCTGGGTGCAAAAACTTTTCCATGTCCCCATTTCTTGTTTGTGGGATAAAATTTTTCAGCCTCCTACACCTTCCGAGAGTTCCAAAGTGTGGATTCATTTACTAATCTGGGAAGGAAAGGAATGTAGAAACAATGAAACAGCAGTCAAGAGACAATAGTGCAGCATGGATCAGGGTCCTGATTCCTCCTCAAGGGATAAACAGAACAATTTGACACATATCTCTTAGTTCTTCAACGGCAACTAAGGTCCCCACCCAGGTGGAGGATGGTAACTTCAGGCTGAGCACAAGATTCCTAGAACACCACCCTATTACCTCACCACCAGCCACTCAGAAGGAAGTAACATACTCTATAGTCCTCACACCCAATTTTGCTTTCAAAAACTCTTCCTGAAAACCACTGGGGAGTTTCAGTTCATTTCAGTTCAGTCACTCAGTCCTGTTCGACTCTTTGCGACCCTGTGGACTGCGGCACTCCAGGCTTCCTTATTATCCATCACCAACTCCCAGAGCTTACTCAGTCTCATGTCCATTGAGTCAGTGATGCCATCCAACCATCTCATCCTCTGTTGAGTTTGGGTTTGTTTTTTTGTTGTTGTTGTTCTAGCAGGAGCCGCTCATTTACCTTCCTCGGCTCTCTTTCTCTGCTCCAGGCTCTGATGTTTCTGTTTGTTTGGCTTCACTGTGTGTCAAGCACAGCAACTTGAGTTCAGCAACATTCTCTTTCATCTCTTTCATTCCTTACATTGATAATTTGTGTGCTTTCTCTTCCTTTAGTGTTCAGATTAGCTAGAGTTTTATCAGAATGTTCTAAAAGCCTCAGTCTTGCTCTGCTTATTTTCCTTATTCCTCTATTTTGTTTCATTGATTTCTGATCTTTGTTTCATTCATTCTACTTAGCACATAACTTTAGCTTCTTAGGCTAAAAGCTTATATCATTAATTTTAGATTCTTTTTTAATGTAAGCATTGAATTCTATACATTTCCCTTTAACACTGCTTTGGTTTCATCCACAAATTTTGCAATATTGTGCATTTATTATCATTCATCTCAAAATATTTTCTAATTCTCCTTTTGATTTCTTCTTTGTCCAATTTCATTTCCAAATATTTGTTTAATTTTCAAAAGGTTTGACTTCTAAATATTTAGGGGAATTGGCAGCTACGTTCTGTTCAAATGATGATAGGGTTTAGGTTTGGCCAATCCAAGATATGCCACTCCAGCATGTGGATTATTTCAACCTGAAATCAACCAAGGCTTCAAAGAGTCAGGAAGAAGGTTTGAAATTCCCCTTTACTGCCTGAAAGAATTTAAAATAGAAGGCTTGTTCCAGTTATCTATCACCATAGATAACTATAGTAAACTATGAACTTGGTATGGTAGCAGGGAGAAATCTAGGAAGGCCCTTTTGTTCAAAGTCCTTTCTGTGTTCCATTGTCTCTAGATGGCTCAGCCCACATTTATTTACCAAACACTAACTCTTTTCATCGTCCTGAACTTACCTTACTTCCCTTTGAAGTCCCAGACCCCTACCTTCTTCTCCTTACTCTAGAATGAATTGTATACCTCATTAAAAAAAAATTTATTCATTTGGCTGCTTCTGGGCTTAGTGGCAGCACATAAGATCTTTTATCTTGCTTGTGGCATGTGGGATTTTTGGTTGCAGCATTCAGGATCTAGTTTCTTAACCAGGGATTGAACTCAGGCCCTCTGCACTGGGAGTGTAGAATCTTAGCCACTGTACCATCAGAGAAGTCCCTCAATTGCATTTTAAATAGTGTAGTTCTGCTTGCATTAATTTCACTCAATTATTTGAATCAAAAACTGTCTTTAATTTAGCTTTAGTTGAATAATAATGTTTCTTTCAGCAACTTGAATATACCATCCCATTATTTTCTAGCCTCCATTGTTCCACTGAGGAAACGTCAAACATTAATTTTACTATTATCTCTCTCTAGGTAACATTTCATTTTTCTCTTGCTGTTTTCAAACTTTCTATTTAATTTTGGCTTTCATTAGTTTGAATCTGAAGCGCATATGTATGATTTTCTTTTTTTTTTATTCTACTTAGGTTTCATACAGCCAGCCTCTAGGATTTGTAATTTTATGTTTTTTCAACAAATTTAGAAAAATGTAAGCCATTATTTCCTTAAATGTTTTTCTCTGCCCACTTCTTCAATCTTTTCCTTCTGAAACTCTAATTACCGGTATGCTGCACTACTTGATATTGTCACAAAATCTTTTCATTTTCTTCAATATTGCCTTATTTTCTACTTGTCAGACAGGATAATTTTTATTGACCTATCTTCAAGTACACTAATTTTTTTGTGTGTGTCAATTAAAATCTACAGTTGAGTTTACTGGGTTTTATTGTACTTTTCAGATCTCAGTCAGTTCAGTTCAGTCACTCAGTCCCGTCCAACTCTTTGCAACCACATGGACTGCAGCACACCAGGCCTCCCTGTCCATCACCAACTTCCAGAGCTTGCTCACACTCACATCCATTGAGTCGATGATGCCATCCAACCATCTCATCCTCCGTTCTCTCCTTCTCCTCCTGCCTTCAATCTTTCCCAGCATCAGGGTCTTTTCTAATGAGCCAGTTCTTCACATCAGGTAACAAAGTATTGGAGCTTCAGATTCAGCATCAGTCCTTCCAATGAATATTTAGGACAGATTTCCTTTAGGATTGATTGGTTTGATATCCTTGCAGTACCTTTTTAGTTTTTAAAAATACTTTTACTTTTTCTCTTGCTATCCCTAAAGGTTTACTCATTAATATATTTTTCTTTAATTATTTGAAAAAATTTCCTTTCATTGTTTGAGTATACTTTTAGTACTGTTTTGAAGTTTACAGCCGTTAAATTGAACCTCTGGTCACTTTAAATTGGTTTTTGTTTCAAAAAGCTTTTTTCACAACTAACACATTTTAGTTGGAAATTAAGCATTCAGGCAGCTATGAATCGTTTTGCTCTTCTGAGCAGCCAGTGTTTTTGTCTGCTAGTCTGGACCTTGCCTGGATTCACATTATGAAACCTGTCTCCGTGAAGTGTGTGGGAAGTGATGTCTCTGCTCAGTTGTTTTTGGCTTTCAGTTGCTGTGGCTTTTGTTCGTTTGTTTGTTTTGTTTTTAGCGGGTATCCTGGAAGATTCCAGGATAGCTCAAGATAAAAAGTTCATATTACAAAAAACATGTGTGTGCACATGACGTGTCTTAATTTTGCTTGATGAAAAATCGACAGTTATAGGACTCTCACACACTGGAGTGTCTCTACCAGCACAGCCGTATCAGCAGACTGTGTCTCGCCAAGGTGCCAGGTGTTCACATTTCTCATTCAGTCTAGTCTCCTCTTCTAGAACATGATGCCAGTGGGATTCAGGGGTGCTTGAGAGATCACCTAGTCTACCCCTCTCGAATTGTCCCAAACAAACACGGTCATTGGTTTAGGCTTGGAGATTTCTACTTTCTTTGAAGAACTCTGACCTCTGTCAACTTTACCTGAGGTCTTATCTTTGTGTTCTTATAGTGGCCAGGATTTTACCACACTTAGTTTCCTTTTTATTTATTATGATCCAATATCATAAGTGCTCCCTAACATCATCAAATACGGAGTTATTGGATATTTTTTCCCGACACCCAAAAACCAGAATTCTGAAAACAATTAAAGTCACATGGAAAAAATTCAAAAAGTAACAAACATTTGCCGGAGATTTTGCAATTTTTAAGGCATTGTCTCATCTATTATCCACCATGTGTGGAAAGTAAGTGTTGCTATAATTCCAATTTTATCAAAATTAAATGTTTAAACGTTTTAGATAGCAGTTATGATACATATTCCTGGGATTCATGAGACAATCCTGCTCTAACATCCCCATGAACCATCTCCTGCTCTAATGTCTAACCTTGGCAGAGGTCCATATTCATTTTCACTCCAAATGCAATGCTTTTTTCATTTATGCTAGCTTCTATAGCTCTGACATTGTAGGGCTAGTAAAGATCAGTGTTTCCCTGGTGATTCAGTTGGTAAAGAATCCACCTGCAATGCAGGAGACCCAAGTTTGATCCTGGGGTCAGGAAAATCCTCTGGAGAAGGGACTGGCAACCCACTCCAGTATTCTTACCTGGAGAATTCCATGGACAAAGGAGCCTGGGGGGTCCGTGGGGTCACAGGAGTTGGACACACCTTAGTGACTAAACCACCAACTACTACCATACCATATCATTTTCCTGTTTGGTCACATTTCACCTTGTCTATATTGTGAAACTTATAATTACTTGCATTAGATTTTCCTTAATGTTCATGTGTTAATGATATGCTAAAATTAGTATTTTGGCTTAAATTGATAAACTATATATTACATAAATTTAAGTGTGAGTTATGAACTCGGTAATTATATGTAAATATACATGGTTCAAATTCAATCTGAGTTTAAAATATAAAAATATTTTTCATTATTTGATTCTCAGATTAAGTTATTGATTAAAATTCTAAAATTCATATTTTTTATATGATCTCTGTTGGTGGTGGTGATTTAGTTGCTAAGTCGTGTCTGACTCTTTGTGCCCCCTTGGACTGTAGCCCACCAGGCTCCTCTGTCCATGGGATTTTCCAGACAAGAATAGGGAGTGGGTTGCCATTTCTTTCTCCAGGGGATCTTCCCCACTAGGGGATCAAACCCAGGTCTCCTGCATTGCAGGTGTATTCTTTTCTGATTGAGCCACCAGGAAAGCACAATATGGCACAAATATATTAATAAATTGCCCATAATGTTAGGCAGAAATTTAGGATTAAGTTTGATTTGAAATAAAGAAGCTTATCTTTTCAGGAATAAACTTAGATTTCTTCTCTCTTCTGTACAAAAAACAACTGAAAAACTAATTCATGAAAACATGGTATTTAATTCTTTATTTAATGACAGGAACTGGAAACTGTTTTGATGACAAAAGAATACTACAAAAATAACATGTAATACTTTTGCTACAATAGATTGAATGCCTACTATGTGCCAGGCTGCATCATTAGTAAATATTTTATGTTTATTATCACTTTCAGTTAGATCTAAAAAAGGAAACTTATTATATTGTTCAAAACTGGATTAACATGTTTGAAAACTAGCTATAAATATGAGCACACACAAGAAAACTGTTCTTTTAGTCTGGGATTGTCACTTCACTGTCTATAAAATATCAAATAATACCTCCCACTGAGTTCCATATACATTAAATTTAGCAAATGTTGATTTACTAATAATTAAACATAAAAAAATTCCAGATTTTTTCATTAATATAGCTCTGAGATTTAAAAACAAAATATTATGAAAAATAATTGTATATTATCTTGCCTGCTTTTATAATGATTCACAAAAGGGGTAATGTCTCCTTTAAAAGTAAGTGACTATTTCAACTAAGTTTGAAGAGTAAATCTAGCCATTTTAGAATGTGACTTTGTATCATTCTCTGTGTTCAGTTCAGTCCAGTTCAGTCGCTCAGTCATGTCCGACTCTTTGCGACCTTATGAATTGCAGCACGCCAGGCCTCCATGTCCATCACCAACTCCCGGAGTTCACTCAAACTCATGTCCATCGAGTCGGTGATGCTGTTCAGCCATCTCATCTTCTGTCGTCCCCTTCTCCTGCCCCCAATCCCTCCTAGCATCAGGGTCTTTTCCAATGAGTCAACTCTTTGCATGAGGTGGCCAAAGTACTGGAGTTTCAGCTTTAGCATCATTCCTTCCAAAGAACACCCAGGACTGATCTCCTTTAGAATGGACTGGTTGGATCTCTATGTTAGTGTGATGAAAAAGGCTGAAGACCAAGCAATGTCCAACAGGAATAGATGAAAGGTTCTCTTGAGCTCCACTGGAGACAGTTCTTGCTCAAAGCATGATTTTTGCCTTGATTATAAGGGAAAAAGTTTGTTGGGTCTAGCTGAACTGGGAAGGTAAGATCTGAGATTCAGGTTCGTTTGGGGAAACCAGAAAAATGATCTGAGGCTCAAAGACACGACTCATTAATTTTGGCAAAGATTTCAACCTAAATCAATGGCCACATGTCAAAATAGAAATATATAACTTAACAGTGCCATTTTATAGATCATAAGTAGCATTTTGAGTTTTAAACATTAGCTAGATTAAATTTAGCATACTCATTTGGAGCTGCTGATAAGCTAAACCAAACAAACAAAAACAATTTGTAGTATAAATGATTTCTTTGATACCACTCAAATTTTTTTAAAGAGGGGAGAGAAGCCAATTATAAATGTATTCATATGGTTCAGAAATGACTAAGAAAAAATAATTATGGGTAATACTTTTGACCATATTGATGAAAAATATTTTTAATGAAATTTATTTTCCAAATATTTTATTGGTTGGATCAATTTGGATTTTAGACATAGTTGCCCATGCCTAAATGCACTAGCAGTTTCCATGTCAAAATATTTTTTTTCCTGAAACTACCTAACTCATAGCAGCTGTCTATGTGAGAAGAGAGCGAGGATTGTTTTCACTTCACTCAAAGATTAATGATATTTTACAGCTTCAAACGAAGTTTTCAATTCTGGCTTTCACGGCAAGCACCTCCTTCTTGTCTCCTTTAATTTTATTGCCACTTTTTCAACATAATTATTCATTCTGTGGCATATTAAAGTAGTCAACAAAGCAAAAGTTTTTATTGGAAATAAGATTTTGCTTGCTGTTAACTCTGCAGAAATACACTTCTTTCTTTCTCTCATTAACCAGGTAGCATTCCAGTCATTTTTTTTTTGTTTTTGTTTCTGTTATATTTAATGCTAGCTAAGAGATATGGAAAAGGGGTGAGAGGGGGGAGTTGAATTTGTTCTATTTTCCTCCAGGTTGCATTTTACTCTGGTTTTCCAAAAAATATGTTGCCAAATTTCAGCAGTATAAATTAGATTAGAAAATAGGGAAATTATCACCTACATTCAAAATTCTCCTACCTGTTATCAGAGTCGAAACTACGGTAGCACAGGGTTATCAACATATATCAGAAATCAGCATGACCTCTCCCAGGCTCCTCCTGTTTCTGATAATCCACTTTAACTCTACTTTAATAGCCAAGGCTCTACTGGTCACTTTTTAAACTCGTATGCAATTCCAGCATGAGTAAACCAGACACAAAGGAAAAAATATACAAAGTGCCTAGAATAGCCAAATTTACAGATACAGAAGCAGGATAGAGTTTACCAGAGATTAGAGAGTAAGAAGAGGGAGGAATTACTGTTTCAGCTTGGGAAGGTGAAAAATTCTGGAGATGGACAGTGGTTGACAGACATGTGAATATACTTAATGTCAGTGAACTGTACACTCAAAAACAGTTAAAATGGTAAATTTAGATAATGTATATTATGCTACAATAAAAAAATTGATATAGTTCAATATACCATTTTAACTATAATTTGCAAAGTGATTTTGAAATGTTTCCATAAAATAAATAAGAAATTACCCCCAAATTGTGTGTAATGGAGATGGCAAGTATACAAATGGAACTTTAGAGAAATTATGAGAACAAGAGTCTTGTGATTTTGTCAATCAAAACAAGCACTGGTTTATAAAGAACTCAGCAAAAGTAGTTTCTGATGATGATATTGCTCACAAAATTATTGTATTCCAAGGGTTTCAGTTCAGATGGGCTGAACACCCAGTTTACCTGGCTTGTACATTTGCACTGTAAACATGAAGGCACCAAACACTCTTCAGTGATCACATCACCCTTCCACAGTCCAAGACTTGTGTACTTCACTCCATAGCAGTTCACCCAGACCATGACATTTGAGATGGCAAAATCTACTACACCACAATTCAAGGACTGTGGCTACAAATTATATTCTGGGTGGGAATGGTCAGGCACTAAACAGAGTCACAGAATCCAAACTAGTCTGAATTAATTACTTATTCTGGTAGTAAATCTTGTTTCTTCACTAAGAGGATCTTTTCCCTTTTAAAAGTCTGATTATACTTTGAAATTATTTTTAATAAAAATAGCTCCTATTATATTTAAGCTCCAATTCTTCCAGATACTTTATAAGTGCTATCTCTAGGCATAATAACAGTTAATGAAATTGGGTATCATTTATTTCCCCTTATAGACAGGGAGTTGGGCTCAGAGAGGCCAATCCTTGCCAAGGCCACCTAATGAATGAGTGGTAGTGACCGGGTTTATATTCCTGTGCTGTGGTTCTCAAATGTGATTTTTCCCACTGTGCTCTGCTTTCCACTGGAGCCCCAAGTTCATTGCTTATTCTTTTCAATGCAGGACCTCTAACCTCTTGATTTCTTATTCTCTGAGACCTCTGTTCCAAAGTTAAGTTTCATGTGCCTCATTTAAACAAATTTGACTCCTCAATCCTTTTTTTCTTCTACAGTCTAAATAGCATCTTATTTTCAGTTAAATTTCTTGGCCTGAGATTTTGCTTTTCTTTGTTTCCAATTGTTCTGACTCTGCTAGACAATTTTAACTAACAATAAAAGTGGGTTTTCCAAGACAAGCAGAGAGAAAGTGTGTTTAAAAGCACGATTAAGGAAAGTAAATAGCCCAAACTCTGGTGATACTTCATGGCACTTGCGCAGCAAACATCAAATGAATATTCAAAGATCCAGTTAGGTATGTATAAACGTGTAGACAACATATGTTCAAAAGTTTACATGTGAATAGAAACCATTGACTGAAAAATAATTTGTATACATCTGTATGATATTATACCTATGTTTTCAAACTTTTAAACAGTTAAAATGATGGTAACTAGTCATCATTTTGCTTAGGAAAATAGGGATTTAAACATCTAACTTCTTCCTTCCTAAAAACTGAACAAAGCTCACTTATTCTTTCATCTGAATTCCAACAATTCTTCGATCTTATCAAAGGTTTTCACCACCTATCAGTCCCACCAGGAGTTCACATTCTTGCTTGATGTTAGTGATCCATCAGTATAGTAAGCGTTTTGCAGGCACCATTCTTGGATGGTGTGGTGGCAGCTTTTGGGGACCAAGTCCTCCGTATGCACCCTGGACTCCTTCTCAACTCCCTCTTGCTTCTCAAGGACATCACTGCCGCAATCACCATCCACTCCTCTTGTCACAGAGTCTTCTTTCTCGAATCATTTATATCCACCTACAAACATACTGAAGCATCTCCATTTGAAGAGAAACATCTCTGCCACATTCCTTTTCAGGAACATTGTATTCCATTGTTCTGCTTTGCTTCAAAGCTAAATAATATGGAGAATTTTGAACATTGCCAGTTGTTCCTCAGGCTCTTTCATTATGATTTCTGGTCCCACCACTCCATTGACACCGCTGCTATGAGTCTCTGGGGAACTCTAGGTTGCCACATCCAAGAATCTCATCTTTGCGATGCCAACATAGCTGAGCTCTTCTTCCTACTTGAAACATGTTCTTTTGGCTTCCATGGAAACGCATTTTCTGGGTTTTGTTTTCCCTCACTCCTTCTCTGTGTTCTTCACTGTCCCCTCTTCCTCTTTACACATTAGTTTGTCCCAGGGCATGGTCTTAGTTCATTTCTCTTCTCTCTGGATAGCATTCTGACTCATTCTAAGAGCATTAAATGTCACTTGATGCTGATGATTCTCAAATCTACTCCTTAATCTATTCATCTCCATATATACCCTCCATATATATAAGCCAATTACCTATTTGATATCTCTACTTAGACCTCTGTAGGCATCTCACAGTTAACATGTCCCCTTTCCTCCAAAACTATCCCATCCACAGTGTCAGCCCTCACCTACCACCACCCCCACAGCTGTTCAAGCCTAAAACCCAGGTGCCCTCCTTGATTCCTCAGCCTCCTACATCCAAATGAATATAATTCATGTCACCTCAACCTCCAAACCTTGTCCTGAATCTGCCCACTTCACACTCCATCCTTACACAAATACCCTGATCCAAGTCACCATTACTGTCTACCCCAGATGACTGTAATACTCATCCAAGTGGTCATCATGCCTCCGTTATTCTTTTTAATCCATTCTCAACTCCACATCCAATGGTCAGATCCCCATTTAAACTCTTTAATAGCATACCATAGTAACTAAGTAAGTAAAGTCACTCAGTCGTGTCCGACTCTTCGTGACCCCATGGACTGCAGCCCACCAGGCTCCTCAGTCCATGGGATTCTCCAGGCAAGAACACTGGAGTGGGTTGCCATTTCCTTCTCCAGGGGATCTTCCTGACCCAGGGATCAAACCCGGGTCTCCCGTATTGGAGGCAGACACTTTAACCTCTGAGCCATCAGGGAAGCCCTGCATATCATAGTACTGAAAAGGAAATTCCAACCTGACTCACAAGACTGTATAATCTGACTCCTCCTTATACTCTGCTATCATGTTCCATTTTTCCCCTTTACCCACTATGCTCTAGCCACAACCTTTAAACATTTAAATGGGTTTCTGCCTTAGACTTTTATAGTAGCTAAGTACTTCTTGTGTGAATGCACTTCTAAATTTTTGGATAGCTAGCACCATTTTGTCAATCAGGTTTCATCTGAAGGTACTTTCTATAGGTAACTAGTCTAACCACTTGTTCCAAGAATTGTTTTCACTTTTTTTTTTTTTTTTTTTAGTGTCTGTTGCCTGGTGGGCTGCAGTCCATGGGGTTGCTAAGAGTAGGACACGATTGAGTGACTTCACTTTTCCTTTTCACTTTCATGCATTGGAGAAGGAAATGGCAACCCACTCTAGTATTCTTGCCTGGAGAATCCCTGGGACGGGGGAGCCTGGTGGGCTGCAGTCCATTGGGTCGCTAAGAGTCGGACACGACTGAGCGACTTCACTTTCACTTTAGTTACATCTAGATAGTACTTCTGTGAGTTCCTACTGCAGTTCCTTTTTAAGAAACTCATTGAAATGTCTTCTGTAGAATAAAAACAAGATCTGGACAGTAATTAAAATGTAAAAGCAGATTTTAACTAAGAATTATTGCAACGGGGAAAAGAAACCTTGGTATAGAACTGAACTCAATTCTTAATTAAGCAAAGACAAGTGGGGTTTATACCTGAGGAGATGGGGAGATGGACAGTTACTAAGAGGGAACAGCAGAGCTAAAGGGAAACTTCTGCCTAAACCAGCATGACGGAATTCTTGCTGAAGAGCAGCCAGGATGATCAGACAGTACCTGGCGGAGTGTGGGGATGAGGAATCCGATCAGATATAGAGGGTGGGGACTCTGGCTAAACAGACTTAGTGGGATTCTCGCTAAAGTTAGACTTCTGAGGAATGCTCAAGGATGCAGCCTAGTCGAGTTCAAAGGAATCTGTCTGGAGTTTGGTTGAGGAGAGTCTTGTCAGTTCCAACACATCTAAAATGTAAAATTGGTTGTTTGTTCAACTCTATAAATGCATCAGTTCAGTTCAGTCACTCAGTCGTGTCCGACTCTTTGTTACCCCAAGGACTGTAGCACACCAGGCTTCCCTGTCCATCACCAACTCCTGGAGCTTGTTCAAACTCGTGTTCATTGAATCGGTGATGTCATCCAAACATCTCATCCTCTGTCATCCCCTTCTCTTCCCGCCTTCAATCTTTCCCAGCATCAGTGTCTTTTCTAATGAGTAAGTTATTCACATCAGGCGGCTGAAGTATTGGAGTTTCAGCTTCAGCATCAGTCCTTCCAATGAATATTCAAGACTGATTTCCTTGAGGATTGACTGTTTGGATCTCCTTGCAGTCCAAGGGACTCTCAAGTCTTCTCTAACACCACAGTTCAAAAGCATCAATTTTTCGGTGCTCAGCTTTCTTTATAGTCCAACTCTCACATCCATTCATGACTACTGGAAAAACCATAGCTTTGACTAAATGCATCTTTGTCGGAAAACTAATGTTTCTGCTTTTAATATGCTGTCTAGGTTGGTCATAGCTTTTCTTCCAAGGAGCAAGTGTCTTTTAATTTCATGGTTGCAATCACCGTGTCCAGTGAGTTTGGAGCCCCCCAAAATAAAGTCTGTCACTGTTTCCATCCATTTGCCATGGAGTGATGGGACTGGATGCCATGATCTTCATTTTTTGAACATTGAGTTTTAAACCAGCTTTTTCATTCTCCTCTTTCACTTTCATCAAGAGGCTCTTCTCTTCACTTTCTGCCATAAGGGTGGTATCATCTGCATATCTGAGGTTATTGATATTTCTCCCGGCAATCTTGATTCCAGCTTGTGCTCCATCCAGCCTGGCATTTCAAATGATGTACTCTGTACATAAGTTAAATAAGCAGGGTGACAATATACAGACTGATGTACTCAATTGCCCAATTTGGAACCAGTCTGTTGTTCCATGTCCATTTCTAACTGTTGCTTCTTGACCTGGATACAGACTTCTCAGGAGGCAGGTAAGGTGGTCTGATATTTCCATCTCTCTTTAAGAACTTTCCACAGTTTGTTGTGATCTACACAGTCAAAAACTGAAAAGTTTTCAAGCACAGAAATGTATAAATGCATAGTTCTAAATTAAGTGATGTCCTTTATATTAAGGAGTGTGCTTATCTCGTCGTTGTTGTTCAGTCACTCAGTCGAGTCCAGCTCTTAGTGACCTGAAGTTTGCCCAAGTTCATGCCCATTGATTGCATCAGTGATGCCATCCAACCATCTCATCCTCTGATGCCGTCTTCTCCTTCTGCCCTCAATCTTTCCCAGCATCAGGGACTTTTCCAATGAGTCAGCTGTTTGTATCAGGTGACCAAAATACTGAATACCGGTTATCCGATCCTTTTAAATTAATCAACCTTTTTCTCCAATTGTAGAAAAGTACCTTGGATATTATTTCTGTACCAATAGAGGATGTTAATATTGGCTTCACACAGCATTTACTTCTGTTCCAGGTTTCTCGTTCTTCCCTGGGGAAGCTGATTTTCTCCTCTCTCACATGCGTGTGCACACTTTCCATTTTCTGCAAAATCCTTGGAAAACTACTTTACTTTGATTTTTAAAATACAGATCATAGAAAACATACAGAATTAACACAGGTGAGCAAATACACAATAAAAACTTTTACTTCCTGTTTATGTTTGTCTTTTTTTGGTCAGACTTATGAGTATCAGGTGGCAGAGGATGAGATGGTTAGATAGCATCACTGACTCAATGGACATGAAATTGAACAAATTTGGGGAGATATCAAAGGACATGGAAGCCTGGCATGCTGCAGTCCATGCAGTCACAAAAACTCAGACACAACTTATCGACTGAACAACAAAATGAGTATCATCTTTGGCCTCCGCTGGTGGCTCAGATGGTAAAGAATCCACCCGCAATGCATGAGGCCAGGGTTTGATCCCTCGGTTGGGACAATTCCCTGCAGAAGGGAATGGTTACTCACTCCAGTATTCTTGCCTACAGAATTCCATGGATAGAGGAGCCTTGTGGCTTAGAGTCCATGAGCTTGCAAAGAATCGGACACGACAACAACTGTTTCACTTTCATGAATATCATCACACTTTAAGTGATAAATCTCTTGCTTAATACTTTTAAAATGGAAAGGTAAGATTTCCAACAGGTTCTTTTCTATTATTTAAATATCTTTGACATTTGAATGTATATTGCTTTATCTGTTCTTTAGACAGCAGTTATCATATCAGTCAGAATCAGCTGAGTCTTAACTTAGTAATAAATAACCTCAAATCTTAGTGGCTTGTAGGAACAAAAGCTTGTCACTTTTATTTCCCCTGCAGGTTGGCTGAAGTAACTTTCACAACAGTTACATTCTGCTTTTCAGGCTGATATAATTTGCTGTGTCAAAGGAAGAGACAGTGACAAATTGCGCTCTATATTTTAAAAACTTCTATCCTGCATACTCACATCCCATTTTGCAAAGCAAGTCACTTTACCATGCCTAACATCCAAGGGAAAGGACAGAGCACTCCCACCATCTGCAGAGAACAGCCCCAATGACTCCCAAAGCTATATCATATACAAATATGATATATATGTATATCATATATAATTCTATAAATTAACAAAGATGCAGCCAACCATACTTGGCACGAAGTCAAGCATCAAAGAAGTTAGATAACACTTATGTCGGTGGGACTAAATAAGCATCAAGTCTTCATTATTTCAAAGGCTCTGAATGAATTACTCCTTTTCTATTTTCATTGTTCCCACAGTAACTTATTATATCCTCTCGTGTTACTGCAATCCTCTGCTTGCATAAATCTTCTCTACTATAGTCCATTCTGATTAGCTTTATATGAATATTGCTTCTATCATATTACTCCCTTGCCAATAAGGTAAATAAAAACAGAAAGTAGTAAAGTAAAACTCGCTCAGTCGTGTCCGACTCTTTGCGATCCCGTGGAATGTAGCCTACCAGGCTTCTCTGTCCATGGGATTCTCCAGGCAAGAATACTAGAGTGGGTTACCATTTCCTTCTCCAGGGGATCTTCCCGACAGGGATCGAACCCGGGTCTCCCGCATTGGAGGCAGACACTTTAACCTGCGAGCCACCAGGGAAGCCCAAATAAAAACAGAAGATAGCTAAAAATGAGACAAATTGTTTATTTCGCCTGACCCTTCAAGCCTTTCACAATCTGTCAGCAATTAACCTTTGTTTTCATAGAATTTATAAAAGCAACCAGACTGTTTGCTTACCTCAAATATTTATCATCTTTTCCTACAATGTTGTTAAATACTTCTCTTGCTTTAAATTCTTACTCTTCCCTCTTTTACTATCAATCTAATCCATTCTTAAAGACTTAACTAAACGTCTAACTCCTCTAGGAAATTAAAACAAAAATGTTTTAGTTTTTTTTTTTTCCTTTGGCTGCAGCAGGTCTTATTTGTGGTACTAGGAATGTGAGATCTACTTGCCTGACCAGGGATTGAACCCCAAACCTCTCTATTGGGAACCCAGAGTCATAGCCACTGAACCACCAGGGGAGTCTGCTCCTTTGTGAAGTTTTATTCTACAAGCAATTGCTAGAGAAACTTGACTTGGATCTCAGGTAAAACCTTAGAATGCCGTGCTTGCTTCCTTATTTAATTAACTTTCGCTGAGCACTCAGTATATTCCAGGCAGGGTGGTAGTTGCATGTGTTAGAACATCCAATATATATCTCAGACTAACCAGATCCAAAATAGAACTCTTCACTTTTCCCTCTCAAACATGCTTTCCCCTCATTTTTCTCCAACCCTATTATTAGCAACCTCATTCTCCCAGCTGTATATGTGGGAAACCTGGAGTATTTCTTTTCTCTGCTTTTTTTTCATATCCAACTTATCAATAAAACACCTTCAAAATATCCCGTCTAATTACTTCTCACCACTTCCATTTCTATCTCTATAGTTTGAGCCATCATCATCTCATTTTTTGATTGTGTTCACACTTAATAAACTCCATAGATTCTATTTTATGCTTGCCTTAGACCATGCTATTTTCTATTTAAAATGACCATTTACAATAAAATTAAAAGCCTGTTTTCTTACCCACTAGGCATAAAATTTGGCCTTTTGTTGTCTCTCAGACATCATTCCATCTTTCTCCCTCAAGTTGAGCTTCTCTGTTCTTCTCGCTCTGGCACACAAGACAAGTCCATGCTGCCACAGAGCATTTTCACTCACTTGTTCTTCTGGTGGCAAATCTCTTCCTGTCTGGCCTGACTTTCAGTTCAGTCGCTCAGTCGTGTCCAACTCTTTGCGACGCCATGAATCGCAGCACACCAGGCCTCCCTGTCCATCACCAACTCCAGGAGTTCACTCAGACTCACGTCAACCGAGTCTGTGATGCCATCCAGCCATCTCATCCTCTATCGTCCCCTTCTCCTCCTGCCCCCAATCCCTCCCAGCATCAATCTTTTCCAATGAGTCAACTCTTCGCATGAGGTGGCCAAAGTACTGGAGTTTCAGCTTGAGCATCATTCCTTCCAAAGAAATCCCAGGGCTGATCTCCTTCAGAATGGACTGGTTGGATCTCCTTGCAGTCCAAGGGATTCTCAAGAGTCTTCTCCAACACCACAGTTCAAAAGCATCAATTCTTCAGCACTCAGCCTTCTTCACAGTTCAACTCTCTCATCCATACATGACCACAGGAAAAACCATAGCCTTGACTAGATGGACCTTAGTCGGCAAAGTAATTTCTCTGCTTTTGAATATACTATCTAGGTTGATCATAACTTTTCTTCCAAGGAGTAAGCGTCTTTTAATTTCATGGCTGAAATCACCATCTGCAGTGATTTGGGAGCCCAAAAAAATAAAGTCTGACACTGTTTCCACTGTTTCTCCATCTATTTCCCATGAAATGATGGGACCGGATGCCATCATCTTCATTTTCTGAATGTTGAGCTTTAAGCCAACTTTTTTACTGTCCTCTTTTACTTTCATCAAGAGGCTTTTTAGTTCCTCTTCACTTTCTGCCATAAGGGTGGTGTCATCTGCATATCTGAGGTTATTGATATTTCTCCCAGCAATCTTGATTCCAGCTTGTGTTTCTTCTAGTCCAGCGTTTCTCATGATGTACTCTGCATATAAGTTAAATAAACAGGGTGACAATATACAGCCTTGACGTATTCCTTTTCCTATTTGAAACCAGTCTGTTGTTCCATGTCCAGTTCTAACTGTTGCTTCCTAACCTGCATACAGATTTCTCAAGAGGCAGGTCAGGTGGTCTGGTGTTCCCATCTCTTTCAGAATTTTCCATAGTTTATTGTGATCCACACAGTCAAAGGCTTTGGCATAGTCAATAAAGCAGAAATAGATGTATTTTCTGGAATTCTCTTGCTTTTTCCATGATCTAGCGGATGTTGGCAATTTGATCTCTGGTTCCTCTGCCTTTTGTAAAACCAGCTTGAACATTAGGAAATTCACGGTTCGCGTATTGCTGAAGCCTGGCTTGGAGAATTTTGAGCATTACTTTACTAGCATGTGAGATGAGTGCAATTGTGCAGTAGTTTGAGCATTCTTTGGCATTGCCTTTCTTTGGGATTGGAATGAAAACTGAACTTTTCCAGTCCTGTGGCCACTGCTAAGTTTTCCAAATGTGCTGGCATATTGAGTGCAGCACTTTCACAGCATCATCTTTCAGGATTTGAAATAGCTCCACTGGAATTCCATCACCTCCACTAGCTTTGTTTGTAGTGATGCTTTCTAAGGCCCACTTGACTTCACATTTCAGGATGTCTGGCTCTAGACGAGTGATCACACCATCATGATTATCTGGGTCATGAAGATCTTTTTTGTACAGTTCTTCTGTGTATTCTTGCCACCTCTTCTTAATATCTTCTGCTTCTGTTAGGTCCATGCCATTTCTGTCCTTTCAAGCCCATCTTTGCATGAAATGTTCCCTTGGTATCTCTAATTTTCTTGAAGAGATCTCTAGTCTTTCCCATTCTGTTCTTTTCCTCTATTTCTTTGCATTGATTGCTGAAGAAGGCTTTATCTCTTCTTGCTATTCTTTGGAACTCTGCATTCAGATGCTTATATCTTTCCTTTTCTCCTTTGCTTTTTGCCTCTCTTCTCTTCACAGCTATTTGTAAGGCCTCCCCAGACAGCCATTTTGCTTTTTTGTATTTCTTTCCCATGGGAGTGGTCTTGATCCCTGCTTCCTATACAATGTCATGAACCTCAGTCCATAGTTCATCAGGCACTCTATCTATCAGATTTATTTCTCTCCTTAAATCTATTTCTCACTTCTACTGTATAATCATAAGGGATTTGATTTAGGTCATATTAAATGGTCTAGCAGTTTTTCCTACTTTCTTTAATTTAAGTCTGAATTTGCTAATAAAGAGTTTTTGATCTGAGCCACAGTCAGCTCCTGGTCTTGTTTTTGCTGACTGTATAGAGCTTCTCCATCTTTGGCTGCAAAGAA